>NW_004949273.1:156068-161147 GCF_000317375.1 Microtus ochrogaster | reverse complement strand
AAGACCCAGATTTTAACCCACAATCCTATGAACACCTGATTTTCGATAAAGGAGCTAAAAGTATACAATGGAAGAAAGAAAGCATCTTCAACAAAAATGCTATATTGTAATTCACTCACTGTCATGTACTATTCTTTGTTTCTTATTCAGTTCTTTAAAATCCATGCTTCTAAAGAGAAATGAATATATCCAACTTCCTTTTGTCATCTGTTTATGCAAAATAGGTTCCTGTTATTTCTTATGCTCTTCTTTAGTACTCTATGTTTTTTTCACTTACTTCAGGGCCTTAGACACTATGTGAAGACAGAAAGTTTTGTGTGGTCTCTGTATACAAAGGTAACATTTCTATTACTAGTGAAGCTTAGATTATCACTTAGAAACTTAAGTTTTTAATACACGTTATTCTAATGATCTGTTTTGCTTTAACCTCACCAAGGATTACTTCCAAATTTCAGCTATTCTTTCAAGTTAATTTAGAAGCACACAATATTTGCAATGGAACAATATTATTTAAGCCCTTTAGAACAACAGTGTACTGTGGTGGTATTTTCTTTGTGTTTTAGCAAATAAAACTTGATGTAGTATGTCTAATAAGAAAAAGCCAGAGACCAATATGGGAATTCAACCCGAAGAGAAAAGCCAAACAGCCAGTCACCAGCTCTTAGCTCTATGCTAGTCTGAAATGGTGATTCTGCCACCAGGAATCCTCAGAATGAGACTGAAATAGAAGCTATTTCCTCCTATTATAAATTCCTCTTTAGTTTTGGGATTGAATGTGAGCACCACTACTGACAAATTTCTATGGCAAACTAGCGTGGCTATTGGAATTAAAGGTGTACATTCCCATTGCCTGGTCTCTAAAGTTGTTGTACACTCTGATTTTCAGGCAAAAATACAAGTGAAATATCACTACAACTTGCCTGAAGGTCAGAGTTTAGAACTAAACCACTTGAGACCAGGCACTGGTGGCATACACATTTAATCCCAGGATGCAAGAGACAGAGGGAGATGGATCTCTGTTAATTCAAGGCCATCATAACCTATATAAATTGATTCAGTCTGTAAGAGAAACATATCTCACTGAAAAGTGAAACCATCACTTGTGATCCCACACCTTTAATTCCATCACTAGCGAGATGAAGACAACAGTGATATGGATGGACAAAGAGAAGACTACAAGGCAGAAGGAAACAGAATCTGATCGCAGTCTGAGGATTCATTCTGAGGTGCAATCAGTAAAAATCAAGCAGAGGATGCAGTCTGAAGACAGGATCTCCCTTTTGGTTTTAGGCTTTGGTAGATGTATAAGGCCTGACTAGTGGCTGGCTGCACTGTTTCTCTGGTCTCTCAATTTTCACCCCCTAATATCTTACCCCAAGATTTTATTAAGAACAATTAGAATTCATGCTATAATTTTGCTTTAATTTAGTTGCTAAACACAAGCTCTGTGGTGCTATTGATTACAAGGACAAGGATTCCACTTCAAAGTAGGTTTATTAATTGTCTAGGTATCTTTGAACAAATTACCAGAGAGAAAAATATTGACATCTATCAATTCCTGGACATGGATTGCCTTATCCAAACCAATACAAAATATTTAATTCTCATAATCTGACATAATCAGAGTCAGACTTGTAGAATCTGTTAAATGTTTGGTGGTCTTTAAGGGATGAGAAAATTATCCCACTGCTCAGAACTGGGTTTTTAATTAGCTGTTTCTATTGTTAGCTTGTTGTTGGTTGCATTTTTCAGTGTAGGCATATGTCCATAGGACATTCTACAAGGTATCCCAGGCTACCAAGTGCTTTGGGTATGTGTGCATAATCCAAACAGTGAAATATTTTGGTACTGAGATAATCCTTATGCTTGTATGTTTCAATGTTCCTGAATTGATTCTCTTAATCTGTTTTCTTCCTTGGAGAATAAAGTCCAATGTTATTAAGCGATGTCAATGAAAAATTATTTCTAATTTCTGTTATTTTGTTGTTGTTTGTGGTGGTCTTTTGTAGTCAGAGACTGTTTTCTCATTCATTTCCAACTTCCCAGACTCCCCAAATAATCACACAGAAACTGTATTAGTTAAATTACTGCTTGACCTATTAGCTCCTTACATCCTAAACTAACTCATCTCCATTGTTCCCTTTTTCTGTTAAAATGAAAAGGAAGGTTTTAATTTTAAAATAGTAAAATTACATATAACAAAACAGGTATCAAGCAAGAATTACAGTTGCAACATTTGTATCTACAATATCTTTTATCATAACTAAAGAAAACCATAATTTTAAGTATATATTCTTCAGTTCCATCAAAGACACCCCAAGCTAACAGTAAATGCATTTTAAGCAACTTCAAAAACTCTAGAATTGACAGAGACATCTCACTGCCTGGACAGTCACCCAAAGTTCTCCTATAACATGGGGACATCTAATCTTCACTCTACATGCCCATAGTATTCAGCAGACTTTTCCATGAATCAGGAAATCCAAAGATCTCTTCTGCCTTGTAATAGCAAAGTCCATCATATACTTTCTTCTGTGTCTTTCAGAATGTCTGGAAGGCTATTTTATGAAGCAAAAACTCCAAAGGACTGTCTCACCTTTAGAAATGTTCAGTAGTCATTTTTCTGTGAGTCCTCTATGTCCAGTTAATACATCAGAACATCAAGCAGTCTAGGAAAGAGTAGCTTCTTGTCCAAATGGCTAATAAACTCTATAAGAAACCTCTTCAGTGCCCATCATTTTCTTAAAATTGATTGGTGCTGCCAGAATCATGTGTGTCTCATTGCAATAAAAAGTCTTAAGTTAATAATTTAAACATTTGAAATACCATATTCCATAGGTCTTTGAAATGTTTGAAGATTTTTATATCTAACTGAAATATATCTCTATATGTCTAGAAAACCTAACTAACATTATACATTTTACTATTGCAGATGACTATCTATGTAATTTGTATTTTTTAATTATACATTGTATAATGAGATGCACAGACATAATACCTTAATCAAAAGTAGAAATATATATGTGTGTATATATATGTATGTATATGTGTGTGTGTGTAAAACAAAATTGATCTTAAATTTGTATCAATAAGCCAAGATCCATAAGAATGCAGAATATTGATATCTAAAGGACATCCCACATTAAATGTAAAGAAACGTTTATAAACAATGTTTGGGAGCTTGGGTGGAGTTCACTCCAAACTGCTTTTTGTTGGGCAAAGTAATTTTGGGGGTTTTTACAGAGATTTGCCAGGTGGTCTTGTTCCCTCAAACCACATTAATCTGGAAGGAATACACAGTTCTCATCTTCCATGGATACAAAAGCAGAACCTTTATCCCAAAAGAACATACCTACACACAAATTTTAAAGTCAATCTGCCTTTAAAATATATATGATTTAAATATGATTTAGCTTAGCAGGCTCCCAGAATAAAATACCTACCTGTACTCAAAAAATTCAAAGAAAACACAATAATATACATAATTGATACTCTCTGTGTATATTTCATCTTTATATGGCTTAATTTTCTTACTCTATTACTTTTTCTACAAGTTCTATATTTATTTTGTTATCCTTACTCCTTTAATCTATGATTGTCTGTACTCTTTTATTATAATTGTCTATACACTTTTCCCTCTCTGTCTCAAGCCTATGTACATTTAACATTGTGACCCATTTCGAGGTCTTTTCCACCTGGATTTGTCTTCATTGCATGCATATCTGTAATTGATTTTTGACAGAAAACCATAATTTTTCTTTTAAATGCTAGGCGGTCATGGTTAGAATCAACTCTGTGGTTCTTCCTGCTTACTCTGTCCAGTCTAGCATGGTGGAAGCATGTTTGCTACCTCTAAAACTGTTGGGTGGGAGCTATCCTTACTTCTTCAACACTGGGTAGTACATGCAGCATATCACTGCTTGGCCAATCACTTAAGCATGCTGATAGCTAGCTCTTGTATCTAAAATTAACTCCTTTTTATTATTCTGTATATGGCCACGTAACTGTGACTTACCAGCAAGTTTCTAATGCATCTGTCTCTGAAGACAGCTACCTGGCTTCTCACTGGCTCTGCCTAATTTCTCCAGTATTCAGTTTAGTTTTCCTGCCTAGATTCATTCTGCTCTATCACAGGCCAAATCAACTTCTTTGTTCATCAACCAATTTAAAAAAACACAACTTTGGAAGAACTTCCCAAAACAATCGATATATTTGTTTGTGATACTACTCTTTTGGTTTTGCTGATGTGAGATTATTTCTTTTACTTACAGGTGTTTCTTTTCCATCTATCTCATTAGGTAGGGCTAGACTTTAAAATAGATATTGATCAAATATGAGTTCATCGTGGAATATTTATTTTATCTTTTTATAATGATTGAAAGTCTTCCTGGGTATGGTAAAATCTATACTGGTGTTTTTGGTCTCTCAGAATCTGTAGTACATATCCCCAGGCCTTTCTGGATTTCAAAGTTTCCATAAAAAGTAAAGTGTAATTATATTAGGTTTACTTTTCATGTTATTTGGTCCTCTTTCCTTTGCATAATAATATTCTTTATTTGTTCTGTCTGTTAATGTTCTGATCATTATGTCACATGAGGTCATTTTCTTTTAGTATAATCTATTTCTATATGATTCTGGTGCCTTTGTAAATACCACTCTATTTAGGCTAAAATTTTTTCTTCTATGAATTTTTTCAAAATATTTTCTGGAGCTTTCTTCTGACATTCTTCCCTTTCCTCTATTCTAATTATTCCCTTTCTCCACACCCTCTCCAGCAAAGCTATCATTGGTGTTTTTCATTTTAGCCATTCTGATAGGTGTAAGATGGTATCTTAAAGTTGTCTTGATTTGCATTTCCCTGATCGCTAAGGAAGTTGAGCAGGACCTTAGGTGTCTTTTGGCCATTTGTACTTCTTCTGTTGAGAATTCTCTGTTCAGCTCAGTGCCACATTTTATAATTGGGTTGATTAGCATTTTACAGTCTAGTTTCTTGAGTTCTATATATTGGAGATCAGACCTTTGTCAGTTGCGGGGTTGGTGAAGATCTTCTCCCAGTCAGTGGGTTGCCTTTTTGTCTTA
>NW_004949273.1:140451-155103 GCF_000317375.1 Microtus ochrogaster | reverse complement strand
GAAAGCTTAACTTCTTCCTTTCCAATACGAATCCCCTTGATCCCTTTATGTTGTCTTATTGCTATTGCTAGAACTTCAAGCACTATATTGAAGAGGTATGGAGAGAGTGGACATCCTTGTCGTGTTCCTGATTTTAGTGTTTTGTGTGGCTTTGAGTTTTTCTCCGTTTAATTTAATGTTAGCTGTCGGCTTGCTGTAAATAGCTTTGATTATATTTAGGTATGACCCTTGTATCCCTTATCTCTCCAAGACCTTTATCATAAAGGGGTGTTGAATTTTGTCAAATGCTTTTTCAGCGTCTAATGAAATGATCATGTTTTTTTTTTCTTTCAGTTTATTTATATGGTGGATGACATTGATAGATTTTTGTATGTTGAACCAGCCCTGCATCTGTGAGATGAAGCCTACTTGATCATAGTGGATAATTTTTCTAATGTGTTCTTGGATTCGGTTTGCCAGTATTTTATTGAGAATTTTTGCATCGATATTCATGAGTGAGATAGGCCTGTAATTCCCTTTCTTGCTTGTGTCTTTGTGTGGTTTTGGTATCAGGGTAACTGTAGCTTCATAAAAGGAATTTGGCAATGACTCTTCTGTTTCTATATTGTGAAATGCATTATGGAGTATAGGTATTAGTTTTTTTTGGAAGTTCTGGTAGAATTCTGCATTGAAACCATCTGGTCCTGGGCTTTTTTTCGAAGGGAGATTTTTGATAACCGTTTCTAATTCTTTGCGACTAGCAGGTCTATTTAGATCATTCACCTGGTCTTGGTTTAGCTTTGGTATATGGTGCTTATTTAAAAAAATGTCCATTTCTTTTGTATTTTCCAGTTTTGTGGCATACAGGCTTTTGTAGTAAGATCTAATGATTTTCTGAATTTCCTCTGTGTCTGTGGTTATGTCCCCCTTTTCATTTCTGATCTTATTTATTTGCATGTTCTCTCTCTGTCGTTTAATTGTTTTGGATAGGGGTTTGTCAATCTTGTTGATTTTCTCCAAGAACCAACTTTTTGTTTCATTGATTCTTTTCATGTTTTCTGTGTTTCTATTTTGTTGATTTCTGCCCTCAGTTTTATTATTTCCAGTCTTCTACTTCTCCTGGGTGCATCTGCTTCTTTTTTTCTAGAGCTTTCAGGTGTGTTGTTAAGTCCCCAATGTATGCATTCTCCGTTTTCTTTAAGTGGGCACTTGGTGCTATGAACTTTCCTCTTAGCACTGCTTTCATCATGTCCCATATTAGAAACGGTTATCAAAAATCTCCCTTCAAATAAAAAAGCCCAGGACCAGATGGTTTCAATGCCGGATTCTACCAGAACTTCCAAGAAGAACTAATACCTATACTCCATAATGCATTTCACAATATAGAAACAGAAGAGTCATTGCCAAATTCCTTTTATGAAGCTACATAAACTGAGTATGCTGTTTCTTTATCTTCATTAAATTCAAGGAAAACTTTAATTTCTTTTTTAATTTCTTCCTTGACCCAGGTGTGGTTCAGTAGTTGACTGTTCAGTTTCCATGAGTTTGTCAGCTTTCTGTGGGTAGTATTGTTGTTGCCTTCTAACTTTAATCCGTGGTGATCAGATAAGACACAGGTGGACACTGATTTTTTTTTGTATCTGTGGAGGTTTCCTTTGTTTCTGAGTATGTGGTCAATTTTCGAGAAGGTTCCATGAGGTGCAGAGAAGAAGGTATATTCTTTCCTATTTGGGTGGAATGTTCAATAGATGTCGGTTAAGTCCATTTGCTTCATTACCTCCAATAATTCTCTTAATTCTCTATTAGGTTTCTGTCTGATTGATCTGTCCCTTGGAGAGAGAGGTGTGTTGAAGTCTCCTACTACTAGTGTGTGTGGTTTGATGTCTGCCTTGACTTTTAGTAATATTTCTTTTACACAAGTGGGTGCTTTTATATTAGGGGCGTAGATGTTCAGGATTGAGACGTCATCCTGATTAATTGTTCCTGTTATAAGTATAAAGTGTCCATCCCGATCTCTTCTGATTGATTTTTGTTTGAAGTCAACTTTGTTAGAAATTAGTATGGCCACACCTGCTTTTTTCTTAGGACCGTTTGCTTGAAAAACCTTTTCCCAACCCTTTACTCTGAGTAGATGTCTGTCTTTGTGGTTGAGATGTGTTTCTTGCAAATAGCAGACTGTTGGATGCTGTTTTCGTATCCAATCTCTTAGCCTGTGCCTTTTTATAGGTGAATTGAGCTCACTCTGACGCTCGCGACCGGCTCCGTCCCATTCCGACTGCCGAGGAAGATTTTAGATTTAACATTTTCTTTTACCCACATATCTATTTCTTCTATTATATTGTCATTTCCTGATCTTTTCTCTTGCATCTTTAGTATTATGTTGGTGAATCTTGCCTCTGTTGTTCCTGATTGCATTCCCCAAATTTTCATTCCCATACTTTACTCAATTTATGTAATCTTTATTGCTTCTACTTCCATTTTTATGTCTTGAACAATGTTGTTTGCTTCTTTCACTTGTTTGTTTATGTTTTCCTGGCATTTTTCAGAATTACCATTTCCTATTTAAGGACCTCTATCATTTTCATATTGTTGGTATTATGGTCATCTTCTTATATGTCAGCTATGTTGGAATATTTTAGTCTGACTGACTAGTAGTCAAAATGATTCTTTATAATACAGAATTCAGTAACCAGAGACAGACTCATATTGTTCTAAAACATAGATAATTCTGTTCCTGTTTCCAGACATGTTTTTAACTTTCTCTTGTAAATCTATTAGTTATCATTTTTAAATGGTGATAGAACAGAATTATCCATTGCCATCAGTTTTAGTAATTAACCAATTAACTTGATTTTAACAATCAAGAGGCATATGAATTACTCTTCTCAGGCTTTTAGTTCCTATGGATTCAAGGATGATAGACCAAAGGAAAACCTCCAATCCAGCCAAAGCATATTGCCATGTTCTGACCTTTTAACTTTGAAAGGTAAGAGTGCCCAAATAAATTCTCAGTCCAAAGTTGCTGCAGTTATCACTATATTCTGATATAATATAAAGTTTATATTTTATAATTTTTAAAAATTTATTTATATGTCTACTCCTGACATTCTTTGCTCCTTGGTCTTAAGATATCACTGTGACTCCATACAAGATATTCTCTAAGAAAGAGATGTAGACCTGCTGAATATCTGGACCTAGGACAGTGTGAATGGCTTCCAGAGACAGTGAGCGTGTCTCTGCCATGTTAAACTGTGCAGAGCCAAAAGCAAAGCAGCTTTAATCGTAGACACTCCACTTAGCATTTTTTCATTTTTGTTTTTTCCATTCAGAAATTTACACTTCCTCCCCTCCTCCCATTCCCCACCCACTCCCTCACAAACTCTCCTCCCTCCCTCTCCCTCCTTAAAAGAGGGCAGGGTACCCTGTCCTGTGGGAAGTCCAAGGCCCTCCCCACTCCATCCAGGCCTAGGAAGGTGTGCATCCAAATGGACTAGGGCACCAAAAATTTAGCACGTGCAGTAGAAACACATCCCAGTGCTATTATTGATGGCTTCTCAGTCTGCCCCCATTGGCAGCCTCATTCAGAGAGTCTGGTTTGATCACACACAGTTCTGGACATAAAATCATTACAGATATGCAGTGAAAACAGATTCAGATATAAAAGACCTCTGAATAAGTCAAAGTTTTGGATAAATGTTTGTAGGCTTGAGAAAGAAGAGAAAAAGAATATACACATTTATTAAAAAAGTGTTTTTTTTAAAAATGACTTTAAAAAGACAGAACATAGGGAGTCGTAGATTAAAAAATAAGACACATAAAGAAGAACTATATACAAAGAATCTGGATTATGCATATTATTTCATTTTTATTGAATTTTATTGACTGTGAAGGAGCTAAGTACAGAGAGACATTTCATTGTATGGGCTGCTAAGTTAAACCAACATATATATTTTAAAATTATCTTGACTTCAAAATTTGTGTTTGAAGATATGTTGCTTTGGAAAATAGATTCTTCCTTTGTTTCCACAAAGGGTGAGAACCTGTGAATTTCTTCCAGACTAATGTGTTTTAATCAAATATATCCCCCTTAAAACTGCCCAGATGGTCTACATCCATGATTCCTTCAGGACTGCTGATTGAGATGGAGCTAACACACAGGATATCTCATGACAGACCTGATGACTATCATGCCCCAATAAGCAGGAAGTTGTCTAGACAATAATGTCCAAATTCTAAAATATATTTTATAAATATTTCTTTACATGTGTAGAGGAATATGCAATAGAGATTTGCATTGGTTATATCTTTGAAAATGAAAATTTAAGGCCAATTTTGTTATATTTCTGTTCTTAGTTAAGATGTTTATGTAGTTCATTTAAAAATAGAATGTATAATTAATAAATAAAATTATCTATAATAGTGAAGCTTATAGTCATGTTAGCTAGGTTTTCTAGGTGTACAGAGATATATTTCACTTGGATATTTATTCAACAAACCTTCCAAAGACTACAGAACATAGAATTTAAAATTTTTTAATAGCTTTGGGTTTTTCATGACATGAGACACATCTGCTCCTGGCAGCACTAATTACTTAAGAAAATGATGGGCATTGAAGAAGTTCTTCATGGAGATTCGTAGCCATTAGGGAAAGAAACTGCTCTTGCCTGAACTGTTTCATTGGACTTGAGGACCCAAAGAAAAATGATTTTTGTAGCTGCCTAAAAAAAGGTGAGACAATCCTTCAGGGTTCCTGATTTATGAAATAGTCTACCAGACATTCTGCAAAACACAGAAGAAAGCAACTGACAAACTGCTAATAAAGGTGGGAATATCTTTGAAATTTCCTGCTTCATGAAAAAGTCTACTGGATACTATGGGCCAGTAGGCTGAAGATGGGTGCCTGCAATGATACAAAAAATTTTGGGTGACTGTCCAGTCAGTAATATGTTTCTGTTCATTTTAGAGGTTTGGGATGATTTAAAATGTTGTTCCCTTGCCCTCTACTTGTGTGCTATGAAATGAACATGCCCCCCACATACGTATGAACATGTAATAAATGAGAAAATATAATTTCATTGAGCTATAATTGCTAAATAAAAAATTATTTATACTTAATTTATATAAATCAAAAAAGGTGAGTTGAAATTCACCTTTGACATACCAGTAGCGACAAATACCAGGGATCCATACTTCCATTCCAAAATTCCTCAATGTTTTCTTTGACAATTATTTTTAATATAATCACTTTTACTTTTCATGCTAAACATTTAAGATATGCCTTCCTTACATGGTTATTACTTTTGTGCTCCTATAGAGAAAATTAAATAAGCCACAGGAATGACAGTTCCTAACTCCTACATTTAGCATTCATAAAAGGTGCATATTTCTTCATAAAATGATGAAAGAGAAGCAAAAGCATTGTTATTCAACTTATGAGGAATGATTGTATACATGTCTTTAATTTCATTCCTTCCAACCTTCCTGTCATTTTAAGTGTATAATGTCATGTAGATTGATAGTTTTTATCATATTCTTTTCTTATCAAGTACCACATTTATTTTTCAATTGTAACCCAAACCTAAAAATTTTGTTATATGATTTTTGCAATCATGTAAAGCCTGGATTTCTCTTCCCTCTATTTATACCATAGCACTAACTCAGAACTTTGCATATTGTTCTCTAGGGAGGCTCCACCCTTGTTAGTCCAAGATAAACCTCAGCTGGCATACTTTGATAACTAATTAGTCTTCTCAGACTGCTTCGTCAAAATGAAGTTGCCTGTTTGGCTGTTACCGCTGATGTTCTTCTGGATTCCTGGTGAGGACAGAGGGAAATGAGATAGGAGAATGGGTATGGAGGATGATCCCTAGTTCCCACTTTTGTAAGGCAGATGGGCATTATCCTACAGGATATTTCCTATGAGGTTTACATTTAATAGAGGGAGGTTTCAGATCAGAGAGATCCTATTCTACTAAGAAGATTATGACACTGATGGAATGGGATGGTATAATTCATGCTTTGAAATTTCTTAGAACTTCCAATTCAGTCAGTTAGTCAATAAGGGAATTTTAGTGTATAAATAATTGTAAGAAAATAAATATCTCACTTGTAATACATTTCAAATAGTGTACATAAAGATTGTTCATGAAGTGATTCTTTAAATTTTTACTTCTCTGTCTTTATTTCAGTTTCCACAGGTGATGTTACAATGACCCAAACTCCATCCTCCTTGCCTGTTAGCATTGGAGATCAAGCCTCCATCTCTTGCAGGTCTAGTCAGAGCCTTGTATATAGTGACGGAAACACCTATTTGCATTGGTACTTGCAGAAGCCAGGGCAGTCTCTGAAATTCCTAATATACAAGGTTTCCAATCGATTTTCTGGAGTCTCAGATAGGTTCAGTGGCAGTGGGTCAGGTACAGATTTCACACTCAAGATCATCAGAGTGGAGCCTGAGGATTTAGGAGTATATTACTGCATGCAAGCTACACATGTTCCTCCCACCGTGATTCAGACCCTAACAAAAACATCCTTGATTGTGGTGGCCCATCTGACAAATATATTACTTATCCTTTTAAATAGAGAGCTGCTGAGAAACCCAAGAGAAGAGTATTGCTTACATCTGAGGGACTTGGAGCATGAGTGCCTGCCTGGGCTATAACTCAAAGGGCATGAACTCAGTTCTCTTCAGCTGCAATAACAATAAAATTGCTTCATGAGAATGGTGAACAGAGGCATTCTTGGCAATCATGAACAATGGGACTAAAATTGAGTGACAACCCATTCTGATCTTAAAGCTTTTTTTCTGCTTCATAATGCCAAATTATTATGTAAAACAGACAGAAACCAGAGACATTTCTTTGATAATTGTCTCCTTTACTATATAATTGCCTCATTTGCCAAATTTTATGATTTTGACTTAAATTTCATTTTATTTATATAAATATTGTATGTTCAACTAGCCTTTGTTTATTCAGCGTGTAAAGAATATTTATTGATTTCTTACTGTTCAAGCTGTTTTACTGATGAAATGTTTATATTTTTTATGAATAAATAGTTCTTTTTATATCTATGAAGATTTTGTTACTATTTTTACTCCAAGTTTAATTCCTAATTATGTTCACATTTACTGATGGGAGAAACATATCAATGCTAATATTTTCTGGTTGTTTTGAATATTTTCCTCCTGTTGTTCCTATTTCAGTTTTTTTGGTGTTTTCTTATTTCTTATCCATTTTAAATACTAGTCCCATTTTCTCTGCCACCCTTTCTACCACCCCTCTCCCTTCTTTCATTTCACCTCCATCCACTACCCACAAAGTGTAAGGCCACCTTAGAGGAGTGAAGGATGTCTGATATACCAAGTTGAGGCAGGACCAAGTCTTTCTTCATTGTATCGAGGCTGAGGAAGGTATCTCACCATATAAAATGTGCTCCATAATGCCTGACTATGTACCCAGGATGAATTCTGGTCTCACTGCCAACCCCCCACAGATTAAGTCATATAACTGTCACACTCATTCAGAAGGCTTAGTTCAGTTTCATGCAGCAACATGCATCTGTCACTTCATTTTTGTGGTAACCATGGCGACTAGAGTGCACCATAGGAGGGAAGTGATGGCACATGTTTTGCAATAGCATTTTCACTTTTTAAATTAAAAGACTTTGGAGACTGCACTTTCCAGCTTTTGGCTAAGTGGTAGGGTTCTTTCTGGCACTCAGGTAAGAAGGAATTGCTTTTTCTGTGGTTGGATTTTCATTCCAAGATCCCCCCCCCCCATATTTCTATGGGTAAAGTCACAAACTTAATTTCTTATACTAAGATCTTGCTTCAAATAAAACTGAGGTGAAGGTAAGTACAGAATTTCAATAGCCTGTTAAAGGAGAGCAATGGTGAGACGGTTACAGTCTCCTAAGATGACTGTTAGCGAATTTAGGGCCACCCAGTCCTTATCAATGAGGCTATACATGCTGCCCTATTTGCTCAGTGTCTGTCTTTTTGGATTCCCATGTAGTCTATTTGCAAGGCTTCTCTTCTTGTCAGATATCCTGCCACAAAGGATATTTGTGAGGAGCAACTTC
Source organism: Microtus ochrogaster (assembly GCF_000317375.1). NCBI lineage: Eukaryota > Metazoa > Chordata > Mammalia > Rodentia > Cricetidae > Microtus > Microtus ochrogaster. The sequence goes on along the minus strand of NW_004949273.1, from coordinate 147,042 downwards.
ATGTAGATTTGTGCATGAGAACAAAAGTTTCTTTGACTGAGTACATTCATAACAGAGTGGAGGAAAAGGCATCTAGTCACCAGTAAAGAAAGGAGTTATGCTCAATAAATGACTAATATTCTGCTGAGGTTATTTGGTATAATATCCACTATGGACAAGGGAGAGGGCTATGAAATCACAAGCGTTTTACTGAAATGACAGATTGATGGCAGAAGTCACAAAATAAACTCACACTAATTCATAATTATGAATAATAAAGGGTTATTTAGTTAGGGGAAACCTAGAGATCACATTCCTAGGTAACAGCCCAAGGTACTTAAAGGAACAGAACATATCAGCCAGAAGTGAGAGCCAGAAGCAAGAGAGAGAGTGTGATGTTTTACATCTGCATTTACAGGATAAGGGATCAAAACCAAGTGAGATGGTGTCTTTAAAGGCTACTTGCTAAAGGAGCAGAATGTCTCCCATAGCACCTCTCCCTTTTATTTAAATAGGAGAGTTCCAAACCCAACGCAAAATTATATACACTAGGAACATAAATCAAGTGTAAGATTAGAATGAAACCAGCATAAAAATATTAAGCAAGGAATGCATGTAATAAACATTACATTTTACAGAGTCTAAGTCATATATTGGAAATGGCTTGGCTAGATCATAAGAGGGTGGTAACTATGACTATCTAATCTTCAACCCCATAAAAGGCCTGAGAAGGGAGATAATATTATTTGAGTAGGCAGTAAGTGCAATCAAACAGCTTCCAAAGTGAGCAACATATGATGGAGACAATTAGTTAGCTGAGCAATCACCCAAAATCTTATTTGCAATGTTGAAGAAACCAACTTTGGATAAGGTGTAGCATAAATGACAGACCATTTTCAGAGGCAGGAAAATTTTCAGAACTGACTTTCCCTGTCTTGGCAAGATTTGACAATCTTTTCCCTTGTGTTCTGCTTATCCATTTCCAGAAACCATGTACTTTGTCAATGGTTGAGGTATGGGCAGTTCCTTGCCCAAAGTCCAATTGTGCCAAGAAGAAAACATCATATTCTAGAATTGCTTCCTGCTGTCATGGGGCAATGTTTTCTTTATGAAATCCTACAAAAGAAAAGTGGTAGTTATTATAGTTGCAAATGATTTTTGAGCAGCTGATAGGCCTTTTATTTCAAAGTTCTTATTTGGCATTTTTTCCAGAACATCATGAGAAGATGCACCATTTCAACAGCTGGTACCCCTCAAAAACAGTGTTATAGTAGTGTTAGCATCACAATGTCATCTTGACCAGGTGGATTTGTTGCTGTGTGGCCCCATCTTCTTCCTAACTGCCCCAACCCTACATGCTTTCAATACCACCTGTATGGTTGTCACCATTGTGGATGAGCTGTCATTTCTCTTCCTCAAAAGGTTTCTTCTTTTCAAAGTGAATATTTATTGATTTTGATATTATGCATAGTTTTTATTCTCTTGTGGAAACAAGAGCAAAATCCTTTCTCCAATGTAGCACATCTCCTGGTTTACATTGTGAGGTCAACATATCCTTGAAATATACTGGTTGATTCATTTCAGAAGTTTTTTTTTCCCATTATCCAATAACTCTTTGCTTCTGTTGTTCCTTTCTCATTAATATTAAGAAAATTCAAGGTTGATAAAACATTATGCAATCTATTTTTGAGGGTATTTTCCATCCCTTTCTGTTTGTTTAACAAATCCTTTATAGTACAGTTTGACCTTTCTATAACTGCCTGACCTGTAGGATTATTTGGTATACCTGTAATGTGTTTTATATCATAATAACCAAAAAAAAACCTGTTTCATTTGCTTAGATACCTGTTCAGGATAATTGTCTGTCTTTATTTGTACAGGAATGCCCATGATGGCCCTAACTTCTAATAAGTGTGTGATTACTGAATCAGCCTTTACCGAACTAAAGCCAGTTGCACATTGAAAGCTTGAGTACTTGTCTTTGGTGTAGTGCACATATTTTAATTTACCAAATTCTACAAAATAGAACATATCCATCTGCCAAATCTCATTCCTTTGAGTACCCTTTGGGTTACTCCCAGCAGGCTATGATGCGTGACTATAGAAAGAGCAAGTAGGACATCCCTCCATAATCTCCTTAGCTTATTGCCATGTAATAAAAAAATCTTTCTTTAAAACTTTTCTATTGACATGATGGTTTTATGAAATTCAGAGGCCTGAAACACACTTATAATCAGTAATTGATCAATTTCTACATTACCTTGTGCTAGAGGACCTGGAAGACCAGTATGGGATCATATTTGTGTTACGTATATAGGACAAAGCCTATTCCTGATTATGTCTTTCAACTAAATGAATAATGAAGTCAATTTTGTATAATCTAGTATAAATTCATTGTTTTCAATACACAAGACAACTCTTTTAGCATATTGGCAATTAGTAACTATATTGAGAAGTGCATTAAAATCTCTTAGTACCATAAGAATAGCATATAATTCTGCCTTTTGGACAGAATTATAAGGGCTTTGTTGCACCTTAATTAATTTGTTTTGAATTGTAAGCTGCTTTCTCTGATTTATTCAGTATAAAATATACAGGCTCCAGTTATAGGTGCATCACATACAATTTGGGGAAGAATCTGAGTTCTCTTTATAAGGGTAAGCCTATCACTTTTAGAATGATTGCTATTAATATATCCCAAAAAATTAGCACAAGCCCTTTGCCAGGGTTCACTCTATTTCCTTAACTTCTTTTATTTCATCAGCAGTAAAAAGCATTATAATCTCTCCTGGGTCTATACCTGCTAATTGATGAAGTCTCAATTTAATTTTTATACTTAATTCAGAGACTTGTTCCACATAAGTTTTTATTTTTAAAGTTAATTCATGTGGTAAAAATATTCATTTTAAGATAATATCATTCATCTGCATTAAAATTCATGCAGAAGAAATTCAATATGACCAGAATATAATTAAGATTTGGATTCACTCTATCCATATGTGCCTCCTGTAATTTCTTCTTGACAATCATCAATTACTTTTTCACTTCAGCTATTAATTCTATGGGACTATTTAAGTTCTTATCACCATCTAAAGCTTTATTTAGATTAACAGTTAGGTCAAGTGTTATCCAAACTGCTGATTGTAGACTGGAGATATCTCCCAATAATCTTTAAAAGCTATTAAGTGTACACAGCCAGTCCCTCCTAATTTGTGCCTTTTGTGTCCTAATTTTCTGAAAACCTATTTTGTAACCTAGGTAATTAAGAAATCTCTTCTGTGATCTTTTAAGGAATGTTAATTGGGGTATTCCATTCCTGCTGTAGTTCACAACCCCATAAATTCCCTGAAACAATAAAATATGTAAATATTTTCTCAGTCTTCCTTTCTGTCTCTGGCCCTAGGCCTTCAAAAATTATCATGCTTTGTTTTACCTGAGATAGCGCCCCAATTCCCAGGAACTAAACATCTACCTCTTGAAGAGGCCAATTCGGATGCCAAGATTCTGGTGTAATGATACTTACATTGGCTCCTATGGCCAGTAAGCCTTCAGTAAGAATGCCATTTATACACACTCTTAGCTTTGGTCTTTGATCATTTATAGAAGTCTGCCCGATTATACATTTCCAATGTCCTACTGGAGATTTTGACTCATCATCAACACTTATTCCATCATTCAGAACAGCATTGTTTTTTGACAGTAGGCACTGGATTTTTTAATTTTCCTGGAGCGACACATTCTCCACAGTAACTGGAAATGACTGGACCACGTTCATCATAGGGCCCTGCAAGAAGCCCCCCCCTACAGCATTTCCTAATGGTATCTGGCTGCCTTGTCTATCATTTGTTGACCTATATACATTGGTCCAATGTCAGCCTTTGCCACACCTCCTATATATACCTGAACACTAATTCCTCCTATTCCTGCCATTTCCAGAGAAGACATTATTCCTAGGAATTCCTTGTCTACAATCCCTTCTTAGATGTTCAATTCTACCAAAATTAAAACAGTTTGTATTTTAATGTCTTTTCTTCCCATTGAAAATTGCTTCTCCTACCCAAGATTCAGTTCCATAGACAAGTTTCTCAACATTCATTGTATGCAAGACCCATTTATCCATGGGTGCTTATCTGATCTTTAAAGGCCCAATGATCCTTTTGCATTCTAAATTCACAATCCCATAAGCCAAAGATTCAGTTATTATATGTCCAGCTTCTGGGTCAATTTCTCCTCTTTGTACAGCCTTAGTTAGTTTTTGCAAAAAATCACTAAAAGGTTTTTTTATACACCCATTTAACCCTAAGATATTATTCAACTATATTCTTTAATTCCTAAATCCTGTCCCAAGCCTTTAAAGCTGTCATGCCACATAAGGACAAGGTGTGTGTTCATCAATAATATCTTGATCCTGAGGATCAGAATAAAGTTCCTTGTCTGAAATCTCAAATCCTTTTGCTTTGCCTTGTTGCTCTAAAATTTTAGTTTCTTCCTTAAACTATCATCTTCAGAGCAACCACTGTCCTTTTTCTAGGACTGCTGAGATTAACTGAGTCTAGTCTTGTGGCTTTGCTTTGTTATTGGAAACCAATGTTTTGACCATTTCCCTAACAAAGGCTGGATGTAGTTTGTAAGCTACAATTGCTTCTTTAATTTCTTTTAGGTCAGTCATACTTATGGGCTCCCATGAATATTCTTTGACAACCTTAAGGTATTAGAGGCCAGATACTCTTTCTGATGTTATTACCAAAAATACAGGCAGATCTCTGGGAAGCTATCCTGGAAGTTTTTATGCACTGATGAGGCTAAATTTTGTCTTTGTACCCTTTTCCCTTAGTCATCAAAGTTGATAAGTTCCTCAGTCTTTTCAAATCTATTTACCTCTTCCTTTTGTAAAGGCTGGATCTGAAGGGGTTCCCAGGAGTCCAAGGGGATGATCCCAGCTAGGACCCTGGGCAGTGGAGGAGAGGATGCCTGAACTGACCTTGCCCCATAATCAGACTGATGACTATCTTGAATATTACCTTCATATGGTGACAAATGAAGATAGAGACAGAGACCCACATGGGAGCACTGGACTGAGCTTCCAAGGTCCATTTGAAGAGGAGAAGGAGGTAGAATATGAACAAGGAAGTCAGGACCACAAGGGTTGGTCCACTCCTTGAGACAGTGTACCTGAGCTAATAGGTACTCACCAAATCCAGCTGGACTGGAACTGAACGAGCATGGGATCAAACTGGACCCTCTGAATGGACCTGAGAATTGGGGCAGACTGAGAGCCCAACAATAATGGCACTGGGATTTGTCTCTACTGCATCTACTGGCTTTTCAGGATCATATTCTATTTGGATGTATACTTTACTAAACCTGGATGTAGAGGGGAGGGCCTTGGATTTCCCATAGGGCAATGTACCTTGCTCTCTCTCAGGAGTAGGGGAGGGGATAGGGTATGTGGTGGAGCGGGAGGGAAGTGACTAGTGGGGAGGAAGTAGAAATTTTGATTGGCATTATTTACAAAGTAATAAAAAAGAAAAAAAGGTATTTAACAAAAATCTCAGATTGTATGCTCCACAGTGGTTCCATAATGACCAGCAGCCACATAAGCACAGAAATAACAAGATAACAGAGGCACCCAGGAAAGCCTGTGTCTCATCTGAGTTTCCACTGTGTAAGCAGCAGGTACAGGCACCAAGGAGAGTGTGTGGGCATTTGAAGCTGCTCTGAGGCATGCAATGAATAAATATAAAGAGCTGTGTCCCTCTGTAGCAAGAAAAGCTGCTGCTGTCACTGTGCACAGGCCATGCATGACTAAGCAGGCTGAGGGAAAAATCACACGAAGCTGGGCATGCTCTGAGCCTGGCAGATGATGTACAGGCACTCAGCCCCTGGGATTAGATTCTAAAACTGAATAATTGGGTGCCAGATGATGGCAGAAGTCACAAAATAATCCCACACCAGTTCAGAATTAGGAATAAAAAAGGGTTATTTATCGAGGCGAAACTTAGAGATCACTGTTCTAGATAATAGTCCTCTGCATGAACAGTAACAGAGTCTAGAAGCCAGAAGTGAGAGCCAGAAGCAAGAGAGAAAGTGGAGCTTTACAGCTGCATTTACAGTATAAGAGCATGACCAAGTGGACTGGTGTCTTCAAGGATATTGGCTTAAGGAGCAGAATTTGCTCCCACAGCACTAGTTAACTATTCTAATGGTCACCAATGCCTTGCAAATTGAGTGTTACCCTAGAGTTGTCAGCTGTACTCTCAATGTATAATGCTTGGACCATAGTAATTCTTATGTTGCCAATATTTCATATGAGGTGGAGCACCTCTGAATGATCCGAGTAATTTAGACTGGAATTTATGCTCCAAAAGTAGCACCAAGAAGAGTATGTCAAACCAGAGATCTATCTGTTGAGAAATCTGAGGAGGCAGGAGCGTGGTCTTATTCATTTTTGCCCCAGAGTCAGGACAATCTATTGAACTCAAAACCACCCAGGTTTTTGAAGGCGGATCGGATTAATACAGACAAATTGGTATAAGTTTATACAACTTTAATGTAAATAGCACACTCACGCAACCGGAGTTCCCGCAATGCACAGAAACAGGAAACAGGAAA
>NW_004949273.1:127015-133743 GCF_000317375.1 Microtus ochrogaster | reverse complement strand
ATAAACCGTGCCTTCTTGTATTGACAATCTTTCCATCAATCTATCATAAGATTTAGAAAAGATTCGATTGTCACATTCAACTGTTCTGATTCTTTCAGTTAATGTTTCAATCCCTTCAGAAAGTGACTGCTGAAATTTATGATTTGAATCAGCTGTTCCTTCTTCCATATTAATGAATTTCTCCTTAATATGAGCCAATAATGTTTCAGTTCCTACAGAAAGGGATTGAAGTTTATGGTCCAACTCAGCTCTTTCCTGTTCCATATTAACTAATTTTTCCTTAATATCAACCTGAATCTTTTCTAAATTTTGCTCAGTTAGCAGAGTCTTGTTAGACAAGGATCTGTTATCTTCCTGTATAACGTCAAACTGATTCTTGAGAATATCATTTTAGTGCTTAATAGTTTTTAGCCATTACACCTCTGCCTTAAGAATCCTGGATTCATCTCCAATAGTTTTTTATTTGTTCCACCTCTGCCTTAAGAATCCTGGATTCATCCTCAATAGTTTTCAGACGTGCAGCTTCTGCCTTAAGATTCCTGGATTTGTCTCTTAAAGACTCTATCATATCCTTGCTTTCAAACCATTTAGTGCCAAGGAAAATTACTAATCCCAGAAGAATGCATAGATGTGGGGTGCTAGACACCTCTTGTAAGATCTCCCACATGGCACACTCAAAAAGACCGTTAAAATTCTCGAGAGTAATATTGTCAGACATCTTTTTTTTTATATAAGGAAAAAAAAATTTTACCTGACTGGTTTCTGCCAGAGGTGGTGGAAGAGTCCACTTGAGTCCACGTGGAAGGCTGGTCTGAAACAACTCAAAACCGAAATTTATCGTTCTGCCTGAGGATTTATAATGTGTGTGAAGAGGTTATTTTGAATCAGACCAAGTCTGCCGCTGTGGTGGCTTGCGCAGGCAAGCACACCCGGAAGCGCAATGTGAGCCCCAGAGCACTAGTGGTGAGAGAGCGAGCCCGCGCGCTCGGGGGAGGGTGCGGGGTTGGCCGGCACTGTCGGCTTCTCTAACAAGCCGTGCGGTGCTGGACGCCGCAAATGAAGGCGGATCGGATTAATACAGACAAATTGGTATAAGATGATACAACTTTAATGTAAATAGCACACTCACACAACTGGATTTCCAGCGATGCACTGAAACAGGAAACAGGAAACGTGCCGCAGCGTCTGCGCGCCCCAATTTAAGTAAACATTTGCCCGAGGATGTCCCGCCCCCAAAAGGCTGGCTCTCTCTACATGTTGCTCCCAAGAAAACCATTGAGGGATATAATTAACTGTAGGAGGGTCTTCTATCTATCTGTTGCTCTCATTATTTAATTAATAAAGAAAACTGCTTGGCCTGATATGTCAGAACATAGGTGGGTGAAATATACAGAACAAAATGCTGGGAAGAAGGCAATAAGGCAGTCGCCATGGAGCCAGCTGCCAGGTCAGACATGCTGATTTTTTCCTGGTAATCCACGATCTAATGGTGCTACACAGATTACTAAATATGGGTTAAAGCAAGATGTGAGAATTAGTCAATAAGAGGCTGAAATTCATGAGCTAGGCTGTGTTTAAATGAATACAGTTTCCAGGTAATTATTTTGGGTAAAGCTAGCTGGGAGCTGGGCTGCAGCCTGCCGCTCCAATCACTACAATTAACAAATCTTAGAAACAGTTATTATGTGAGATGTATTAAAATCTAATTGTAATAACACATACCCTCTAAAATGAAAGTAGTATAAAATTTGACAACAGGGACTATCAGGGACATCTGAGTACCAGCCTCAGTCTACCCTTAGAATTAAGAAGAAGAAAGCTGGGTGGTGGTGGCACACTCCTTTAATCCCAGCACTCGGGAGGCAGAGGCAGGCAGATCTCTGTGAGTTCGAGGCCAGCCTGGTCTACAAGAGCTGGTTCCGGGACCAGCACCAAAGCTACAGAGAAACCCTGTCTCAAAAAAAAAAATTGGGATTTCTGAATTAAGAAGACAGACAGCAAACAAGGGACTGAGGGAAAAATGAATTCTCCAGTATACATTTTACATCAGTTTCCTTAGTCTTCTCCTGCTGTTCTCCCCTCTTCTGTAAAGTTTCCAGTTTATAAGCACAAGCAAAACAATGGTAATTTTCTTGCTTGAATGTCCCTTTATCTTTGTTGGTCCCAAATGTGATCCATATGAAAGATTCCTTTCTTGACTGCATGTCCTACCAAATGGAAGATAGTTGCAGAGAGGTGGCTTCTAATGTATTTTAGAAGATGAAGGAGAGATTAAACTGTGGAACCACCGTTATTGACTTTGTGAACAAATTTCTCACTGGAGGTCCCACAAAGTGTGCTTGTGTGTGGGATTATGCAATATACCAGTACATAGGAGACATTTGTGCCCAATAATCCACACTCTGCTAATATTGCACAATGGGAGAGTACTTATGGCTTCACAAATGATTTACTGTGAGAACCAATCTATATGCAAAAGGTGTTATGCTCAGTGCCTAAGAACTGTGTTTATGTTCATTAGAATGCATCGATTCTCATCTGTCTGCCTTCTGCTCTTTCAGTTGAAATCTCACTGAATGATTTCTGCATACCTCAGCAAGGCATTAAGCAGCATTTGAAGATAATTTGCTAATTGCTTATATTATGAATTCTCAGAAATATACATATTATCTTTGGGTTTATTCTGTCCTATATCTTCCATACTCCTTTTTCTCTCCATTCTCATTAGTCTCTTTTCTACAGAAATGTGATATTTGAATGTAGTGGCAGCTTTACAGCAGTTCTCTACAAACTCACAGGTGCTCTTAAGGAACATCGAAAATGGAAAATCTCACATGGTAAATGAGATAAAATAAAATGGTGCTGTTCTTAAGGTATTGGCCCCAGACATATCCTATTCTGCACTGTCATCTTTAGCTTGGAATCAGAGAACTTGACTGTAACATTTGCTTTAAAACTCCCCCAGTCATTAGAAACAGGTCCCACTATTCCAATGAGAACTCTGATTCCCCAGGGAGACCCTGCCATAGTATTTGTGCCTGTTGTTGGGAATGAAATGCCCCCTGTATCACCCCAATATGCACTTTCCTTTGGTTTGTCTATCCCCAGAATTAATAACTGATATAATAAATACCTTATTTCTCAGTTATTCATCTTAGTGTACTCTGAAACCATTATGCACATCTAAAACCTAAAAGTTTGTTCATATAGAACACAGTGGGATCAATAGTCATATGATGATGGTTCAATTTTGTTTGATACTTATAAGCAGACCAGTGGACTTGGGGCCATAAGGATCCAATGGGAAGTGCTGCAGACAACTGAGAGAATAGAGCCCATATTGACAATTTCAAGGCACAACAGAATATCGTGTTTAGGCAACTTTTTCTTTCTCTGTCACTTATGCTCTAGCTTTAGTGAGAAAAGCAATAATTTCTTCTATGGTCAGTTTCTTTTAATAATAGTTCTCTGACATTTAAATACTGGTGCTTAGAAACTAATTGGTTACATTTAGATGATTTTTGTTTGGAATGTCCCCAACAGTTTTTGCTCTTCTCTACAATTTCCCCATGATGATGCAACTCAGAATAATTACAGGAAACAACTCAGTCAAGGCTGAAAAGGGATTGATACTCTGTATTGTTGTAAATGAAGAGGAAAGAAGATAGTGTACAGAAAGACTGTTTAGACTCTTATATAAAAACAAATGTCTGTGTGCGAACTTTTGAAAATTTCTCTGACTTGTGAGAAAAAGATTCATTGAGTGAGGCATGACATTGAGCAGCTGAGGCAGTTCAGCCTTTCACTTCTGCTTCCGTGAGGTTTATATTATGACTTGTATCACTGTGGGAGGAAGACTATTAGTCTGTAGACAGTAGTAAATTCCAGTGTCTTCAGACTCTAGGCTGCTGATGGTGAGAGTGAAATCTGTCCCAGATCCACTGCCACTGAACCTAGATGGCACTCCATTTTCCAAGTTGGATGCAAGGTAGATCAGGGGCTTAGGAGGTCTCTCTGGTTTCTGCTGGTACCAGCTTAAATAATTGCTAATGCCCTGACTGGCCCGACAACTGAGAGTGACTCTTTCTCCCAGAGGTACAGACAGGGAAGATGGTGACTGGGTCATCAGGATGTCACATCTGATACCTAGCAATAAAGACATAATGAATACTCAGAAAAATAAGCATCATAGTAGAGGACTACCCCAAATTGCCAGTCAATAATCACTGTGTAACAGCAAAAATCCAATTTTAGTCTTATTTTACCTGGAAAGCAGAGCAAGAGCCAAAGGAGCTGAACAGGGGCATTCAGGTCCATGCTGAGTACTGACTTCAATGTCAACTGCACAGTGTCTGACTGGTATATGAGGAAGTCCTCAAGCCTGCACAGTAAGTGCATGCAAATCATTGAGAACCAGTTAGTGCCGGGCACAGCTGCAAGACTTACTTAGTAACTAAGCACAAACACAGCACCTCCAGATGGGTCAAGATCAAACTCCACATATGCCTACAGATAATGCAATTCTTTTTTAGTTTTTTTTTAGATGAAAGGTTTCCACAGGCAGCCAAAAGAGTCAGAGGGAGCCCTCACTCTCACTGTTAAAAGTCTCATGTGAACATCAAATTACTCAACCATAACATACATATAGAAAATCTGTCAAACCATACAGTCTCCCTGATCTCTGAGACCCCATAAAACCTGGTTAGTTGATTATGTGGACCATGTTTTCATCCAGTGAACTCTGTGGATCCTCTGATCTTTCCTCTCCATCCTTTACAGGACTACCACAACTCTCCCTAATGCTTTGGGACTCAGTATCTGCTAAATTAGTTGCTGAATTAAGATTTTCTGGTCTGTTTGATTTTCTGTGAATTGCAAGAATGGAACAGGTGTTATGCATAAGCACAAGATGGTAAATAGGAGATTCTCTCTAAAAGTTCATTTAGAGGAAAATCAACCTTTTGCCACCAGGACTAACAAGAGATGGGCTAGACCAGCCCACCTCCCTTGGCTTCTAGATGTTGTCCTAGAAATGTATGAATAAATCATCAGTGAAATTATGATTCCTAAAAGTTCTAATTTATTTCAATTGGATCATATATGTGTGGAACCTGATACTAGTGGGGGATCTCAGGATATAAAAAGAACTACAGAAACATTGGATATGTGCTCCACATAGAGCAACATGTGGGAGGAGCTTCTGTGCACTTTCCAGCTTGTCTTGACTCCTTAGCAATGAACACTTCTCTGGTCTATCCACAAGAGAAAGGTAAGGTTTCTCTTTCATAATGCACAGGCTCAGTGGGAGAACATGTGATAAAGTCATTATTGTGAATCAGAATTAGTAATAAAGATGTTATACAAACAATATATTATTTAATATATTAACTTAATAATTATTTATAGACAGTGGGTGTAATGTTCATATCTTCTTTTTTTTTTTCAAAACCTCTTTCCTCTGAATGTGAAATACACCTGATCTGAAACGTTTTTCTGACTTGGTATGATACTCTTTGGTTTTGGACTTTGAAGATCAGTGAGAACTGAACTGTGGGGAGCAGGCTCAGCATCACTAGGCAAACATCTGAGGTGCTTGTTCCTATCAAAGTAAGGAAACCATAGTCTCAGTACTAAGTAATGCCAGATTATATGCCTATGATGGTCTAAATTACTAAAACATATCTAGTCTTCTGAATCATTTTGTAGAAATAAATGCATATTTTTTTCTGTTGTCCATGAAAGATTACACTTCATTTCTAAGTCTGATTACCACATTAAATTTCCAGAATTTATTTTTATTTTTAAAATTCTTCTTGAAAATTTGAGAAAATGCATCCTTCTATATCTACGTGTTGTGGTGGAGAATATCCAAGGTTTTTTGAAAATAGCTTTTGTAACTCCAATATCAAAGAATGCTTAGACTATTGAAAATTAAATCATTTTATTAAGCAAATATGTAGTGGTTTGAAAACAACATAGTAAAGAATTTTGACTCGCTTGAGAAAACAGAAGTAGGCTCTGTACATTTGGAGAGTATAAAATGAACCAGGAAAACTTGCGGTCTCTTTGTATTTAAAGTCTTAAAAGCAAAATAATTTTTAAACATGATGGAAAGAAGCATTCTAAGAGTTAGAGAAACAGTCAATACTGTAAGTAAAATTGTATATCCCAGTAGCAGACAGAGGAAGAGAAATAGAAAAGAGATAGAGAGAAAGCCAAGTCCTTGGGTTAATCATAGAGGTAAGTAACAAGCTATGTTACAGAAGGTGGAAAGGAACTTCAGGCAACAAGGAGAAAAGTCAAAGAGTAAGTACATGCATGCTGAGAAAAAAATGAAGGAGAAAGGGGCAATTTGAACTTTTCTTAGTAGCTAAGAAAAGCTATCATGCACTCCACTGAGACTTCTGCAGGAAATTTTACCATGTATGTCTGGGAAGAACAAAAACACACTGAACACTAAGACTAGTCCCTCTTCTCTGTGTTTTCCTCATTTAGGTCTGCTGTTATTATCAGTCATCCAGAATATCAGCAGTCTCAGAAACAAGGTTGAATGTCTCAATCTTAATATTTGGCTGGAGGAAGCAATGCCACTCTTGGGAATATACCCAAGAGGTGCCCGATCATATGAAAAGGGCATTTGTTAAACTATGTTCATAGCAGCATTATTTGTAATAGCCAGAACCTGGAAACAACCTAGATGTCCTTCAATGGAAGAATGGATGAAGAAA
>NW_004949273.1:121925-126300 GCF_000317375.1 Microtus ochrogaster | reverse complement strand
ACCCACTGAGACAGTGGGGCTGATCTATTGGGAGCTCACCAAGGCCAGCTGGACTGTGACTGAAAAAGCATGGGATAAAATCGGACTCTCTGAATATGGCGGACAATGAGGGCTGCTGAAGAAGCCAAGGACAATGGCACTGGGTTTTGATCCTACTTCATGTTCTGGCTTGGTGGGAGCCTAGCCAGTTTGGATGTTCACCTTCCTAGACCAGGATAGAGGGGGGAGGACTTTGGACTTTCCACAGGGCAGGGAACCCTGACTGTTCTTCAGACTGAAGAGGGAGGGGGAGAGGAGTTGGGGGGAGGGGGAGAGGAGTGCGGGGAGGGGAAAAAGAGTGGCGGGAGGGGGAGCGAAATTTTTTTTTCAATAAAAAATTAAAAAAAATATTTGGCTGGAGGAGACATTGGTAGCAAATCTAAGTCTAAAACCAAGCTATGGTATCAGTCTTGCATAGATAGATCTCTGTAGTAGAAAATATGGAATGTACAGATTTATGCAGCTGTTTAGGAGAGCCAAGCATTAATGAAGATCATCTTTTTGAGGGAAACAATGTAAAATGTCTTCCTCTTTTCAGCACTAGACAAAAAGGACATCGTGTGAAATTAGAGATAGGTAACTGAGTACACAAAAGCAATTGTTTTTTAAGACAGAATCAAAGACACATGCATTGAACAATTTTTAGAATGACTGTGAAAAATCTGCTTGGACTGCTTTCTAACTTAAAGAAGTACAACACACATACACACACACAAACACACACACACATACACACACACACACTCCCTCTCCTATTGATACTCAAGGAATTTTATTGAGTAAATATCTGAAATCCAGCTTATGAAGGTTTCTGACATTTGTTGGTCCCAAGAAAACCATTCAAGGATATGATTAACAAATCTTAGAAACAATTATTCTTTGAGATATATTAAGATCTAATTGCAATTACACAGACCCTATGAAAAGAAAGTAATACAAACTTTGACAGCAGTGAGTATCAGTGACATCGGAGTACCAGCCTCAGTGTCCCGTTTGAATTCAGAAAAAGACATACAGCAAGCACGGGACATAGATCTGAAGGAAAAATGAATTCTCCACTATGTACCTTTATGCATCAGTTTCCTTATTCTTCTCCTGTTGTTCTCTCCCTATTCTGTAATTTTCCAGTTTATAAGCACACAAAAAAGGCAATTCTCTTAGCTTTAATGTCCCTTTATCTTTGAAGGTCCCTAATGTGACCCTCATGAAAGACTCCTTTCCTGACTGCATGTCCTGCCAAATGGAAGATAGGTGCAGGGAGGGAGATTCTAGTGTATCTCAGGGAATGAAGCAGAGCTTAAACGGTGTAACCAAGGTTATTGACTGTGTGAATAAATTTCTCACTGGAGGTCCTACAGAGTGTGTGTGTGTGCGTGTGCGTGTGTGTGTGTGCGGGGAATGACACTATGTGCCAGTACATGGAAAATGTTTGTGCCCAATAATCCATACTCTGCTGAATCTAGAACAACAGGAGAATACTTATGGCTTCACAAATGATATACTGTGAGAATCAGTAGATATTCAAAAGGCGGTAGGTCCAGTGCCTTAAGAATTGGGTTTATCTCCATCAGAATGCAATGATTCTGGTCTGTCTGCCTTCTGCTCTATCAGTTGAAATCTCACTGCATGATTTCTGTGTACCTCAGCAAAGGACTTAGCAGTGTTTAAAAATAATTTGCTAATTTTTTATATTATATATTCTCAGAAATGTATATATTATCTTTGGGGTTATTCTGTGCTGTATCTTCTCCATACTCATTCACATTAGTCCCTTTTCTACAAAAATGTGATGTTTGAATCTAGTGGCAGTTTTATAGCAGTTCTCTGCACACTCATGTACACTCACAGGTGCTCTGCAAAACACTGAAAATGGGAGCTCTCAACTGATAAATGAGATAAAATTAAATGGTGCTGTTATTAAGGTATTGACCCCAGGCACATCCTAGTCTGCACTTTCATCTTTAGCTGGGAATCAGAGAACTTGACGGTACCCTTTTGCTATATAACTCCCCCAGTCAATAGAAAAAGTTCCGACTTTTCTTTCCCCAGGGAGACCATAGTATTTATCCCTTCTGTTGGGAATGAAATGTCCCCTGTAACACCCCACCATGCTATTTTCTTTGGTTTCTCTATCCACAGAATTAATAACTGATATAATAAATACCTTATTTCTCAGTTATTCATCTTAATATATTCTGAAACCATAATGCCACATCAAAAACCTAAAAGTTTGTTTATATAGAATGTTTCATTTTTAATTTGTTTCATATGCACACAAGTGATTATATGTATCTATAAAAATGATAAACACTATGAGGGTTATAATGTGATAGTTGTCATTCTGGCATTCATTAATTCCAGTAATATACTTATCTTCAGTTGAATTCGGTTTTCTGCAATCACAATAGCTTCTTTTCTTTTATTGCTAAAAACCATTTATTTATTTGGATACAAAGAAAAGAGAAATTGTAAAATTTCTGGGAAAATAGTTATAGATGGCAGTGGCAATGGGGTTTATTCCTACGGCATGTACTGGCATTTTGGGATCATATTCTCTTTAGATATATGATCAGGCTAGTTATAGTAGGGATGGACTTGAACCTTCCACAAAGCGTTGTGCCTTACCCGCTCTTAGGATTAGATAGGAGTGGTGTGGAAGAATGTGTGGAGAGAATGAGTGGAGCGGAGGTTGCAAGAATCTGCATTGGTATTTTTTTAATCTAATTAAGTAAAAAAAAAATCTGCAAAATAAACAAAACAATCCCAAACTGTTATTGATTGGAATTCCTCAGGAAGTAAGGCCTAGCCATTAAATGTTCTGGAAGAGTCTTTAAGAATGTGAATATTGCTTACAAAGCTCAGTAAGGACAACTAAATAAGGAGAGGAGGAGTTGCTATGGGAATTGGGGGAAGGAAAGCCTAAAATGTTTCAGATGAACAGATAATGAGATATTGGGTACGATAAAATATTAATGATCAATTACATGGATTTTTACCAAGGATCTCTTCTACTTGCTTTTGATGTTCCTTTCTTATCTTCCTACCTTCCTTCTCTCCCTAACCCTGTGAGTGTGTGTGTGTGTGTGTGTGTGTGTGTGTGTGTGTGTGTGTGTGTTGTAGGAGGCTGTTAGTTCCTGGACACCCTGACTCAAAAGAATCACACAGAAACTATATTATCTGCAATAATGTGTGGCCAATACCTTATACATATTTCTAGCTAACTCTTATATCCTAAACTAACCCATTTCCGTTAATATGTGTATCGCCATGTGGCTTGACTTACCAGATAAAGTTCTGTCCCCAGTGTCTGTCTCCTCTCTGGGGGACACATGGCATCTCCTGACTCTGCCTATTCTCTCTTTATTTATGTCTTCTAGCGTGGCTATGTTCTGTTAAACCACTGGCTGAGAGCAACTTCTTTATTCAATAACCAACAAAAGCAATCCATATACAGAAGGATTTCCCACCCCATGTGTGTGTGTGTCTGTACAGTGTAAACGCTAGGACAATCCAGAGGAAAGGTATTGATGGGGACAAGGAAAGGAGAGCAGGATGGAGGAAAGGGCTTCAATGGAAGGCTGTCAAAAAGGCTTTTTTTTTTAAACCAACAAATTTTATTTCATAGTATGCAATATTAAAATTGTCTCTAAATTTCTCTGATTGTTTATAAACTACCAATTCTCAGTCTGTTCTAGTCTGTACATCACATTTGTTGGGAGTTTAAGTCTTTTACTCTATAACCCTGTCCCCTCCCTCTCATTCACCTGAGTCTGATTTGATTGGTCACATTTCTTAGTGGCCCTTCAAAAAGGCTTTTAAGAAACAGGTTTTGCTCCTCTAAGCCATCCTTTTCCAACTGTAAACACTTCATCACGTTGAGGCAATCTAATTTACCAATTTCATATTCATTTATGTCAACCATAAAAACTATTCAGACATTTGTTTAATGGCCCAAAAGTGAAGAAAGAGGAGGACCTGAAAAGGAAACTAGGTCTGTAGGCAGTTTTTTTTCATTTTTATATGAAAAAATTATTTGTATTTGTTAGGGCTTACATTGCTGTGAAGAGACACCATGACTACAGCAAAACTTATAAATGAAAACCTTTAATTGGACTGTCTTACAATTCAGAGTTTTAGTCATCATGGGACATGGCAGTTTGCAGACAGACATGGTGATGAAGAAGGAGCTAAGAGTTTCATTCCCCTGTGAGGTCCATTCAGTGTTCTCATTATACAAGACATTTTTGTGTTTCTTAATAGTTCAGTTTTCATAGACAATTGCCCCATACCTGCATTCTCAAGACCATATGCATTTTTCACTCTTTTTTTTTTTTTT
>NW_004949273.1:98936-121020 GCF_000317375.1 Microtus ochrogaster | reverse complement strand
TCTGTCTCCTTTCATCGCCTGATGAAGGTTACTGTCAGAACAACTGTCCGTTCTTATGGGGCATGGCTTATCCTCTGCTATCACATCCCTCCATTGCATAGCCCAGAGAGTTTCCCAGGCCTTCCAATGGCATTATGGAATTCTGGCGTCACACTTTCTGATTTCAAGGACAGTGACTAAAATTTCCTTCCATACAGTCACCTTTCAGGTGTTTCTCTGCTGGTCTACCTTGCCTTATACCTCATATGGATAGTTTATATGTCAGATGCTGACTTTGGGGCAACTTATCTACTGATTAGGGGATCATGCCATCTGTCACTACTAGATTTTGTGCACAGTGTGCAATTCTCCTACCTCAATTTCTGTCCTGGGTGTTTTTCTATATTTTGACATATGTTCAGTAACACATCTCACTTCAGATTACCTTCCTCTGATTAATACTCGACACATTTATCTTTGCATATATTTGTTGGTTATTCCCAAATTCTCTGCTGAAACTCGCTGGTTTGCACACCTGCTATTTTTTTCCTATTAAATTATATTTATCTTTTGATTGCTATATAAGCACTTTAACAACTTAAGAGGAATGTTGGGTATATTTTCCTTTCTCTGTATCCTGTATTTTAACTTTGCTTATAACGAACACAGAACAGCTCTCTCTTTAAAGGGTAGAATACATAGTTTTTCCTTAGGTAAACATGAGTGACCAGGACTTAGAATCATATGTGGATATAGGTCATTCCAAATTCCATCCATGTTCCAGTGTGGAAATGGTTTAATGAAATCTTTATAGTTATGAAACAAAGAAATGAAAACCAAACATCAGGGCATCTTTCAAACACATTTATATTACATCCTGTGTGGGGGTGTGTGTGTTACAACAAAGCAGGGAAATACTGTTTCCTTACAATCTGCAGTTTAGGTTAGTAGAAGCTAATGGCCATAGAATCTAAGAGTTTTGCTGAAAGTCACAATGAACAAAGAACAAAGAACAGTACAGAAAGCACAATCAATCAAAATGCAGAATCATGGGGCCCAGTTCCAATGGATACATCTACAAAATACTTCTGTATCTGAGGCTCAGGGAACATTTCCAAAAAGGAGATTATAAGAGCCAGAGGATCAAATACGTTGCTGTCAGATTTTGTCTTCTAGTAGTATAAAAAATTGCATCTCGAAAGTATCACAAAAATGAACAGCAAAACCTGAGTGTGCCAAGGACCGTCTCTCTGGGAGACTGCAATCCATGGGAGAACAGGGGTGAAGGATAGGAAAGTCAGGATACGACGCAAGGGAATGACAGACAGACACACTGTGTAGTGAGAATCTGCTGCAATTTTATTTCTGCAAAGTTCAGGTTTATGTACAGGACAAATCAAAGAACTTGGCATGTGTGCATTATCACCCCACTCACAGTTCTAGACATAAATAAGCATTATCTAACTCAGGACTTTCTTTGTACCACAGCTGCAAGGACTTTCAGTTCTGTTTTCTTAAAACATTGTCTCACACCACAGTTAATCAGCAAGAGCTATTTCTCAAGGTTAAAGCCTCAGAGTTCAAAGCCCTCATTAATATATTTTTATTATACTTTGTTGCACTGTATCCAGGCCCAGGTATGCTTTGCATTCCTCATCAGATGTTTTATACCAATATTCTAAAGCTGGTTTCATGTTTTCTGCTAATTCTTTTCCTTCAATCTTTTTTCTCATCTTTGGTAGAAAAGCACTAGGGTTTTCTAGTTCCTGCTAACTTTTCCATAAACGGAAGCTCATGCTATAACTGCTTCTTTCCCTAATAGTTTACTCATTTATTCCCAAATTCATAATAATTCTCTCTACTCTACATTATCTAAAAATCCTCCCAAACTTAAGTTAGGGGCGACCTGTTTTATCTCTTCCAGAACTGCTTTAGTAAATGGTGGAGTGGATTTCAGAGGATCATCAGTTTCCTTCTATACTGTGATTCTTGGGAACTTGGTCAGTTGCAAACAGGAAAGATAAGATATACAAAGAAAGAGCATACAGAGTGCCAGGAGGGCTCGCTTCCAAGGCCATCCCTTAGCAGGATGTCTGTCTTCGGCATCAGGTCCCATGTGGACTGCTGATTGCCAGGAGACTGCCTGAGGCTGCGCTCCAGGAAGCTCTAACCTCAGTCCTTCAGCAGGCTCAGGCCAGTGCAATGGCATTTGTCACTACACGGCAGTTACTGCTGTGGACATGGCATGAGTGGAATAAAGGTGATACCAATTGACCTACCAACCTAAAAGGGGAAACTATAGGCAACTGAGGTCTGCTGGGAGCAGGAGAGATGGTCTTCCCAGGGAAGAGTGCACTAATTGGTTATCCAGTGTCAAATGATCTGCCTGAAACATACATCTAGGTTTTATACATATATGTGTGCAATAAAAATTAGTGAAAAAAGAGCCTATGAATTTGAAGGAGAGAAGCAAGGAGTATATATGACAGTTTGCAGAGAGAAAAGAGAAGGGATAAATGTAATTATATTATAATCTCAAAAATGAGAGGAAAGAAAGAAAACAAAAGAAGCAAAGAAGAAAACAAAAGAAGCATGACATGGAGTAGAAGCATGGCGGTAGAGAACTTATTGACTGTGGGAGACTTTAAGCTCACTTCCCAGAAAGACACACACACACACACACACACACACACACACACACACACACACACACACACACACACAAAGTAGTAAGTGTGTTTTAGCTAGTTCTCTTCTTTTGTTTACTTTGACAATTAAGGCAGATCTTAGCTCAGTTGACCTAATCTAGAAAACTGTCACTGTTATACCCAGAGATTAGATTCCAAGGTGATTCTAGTTCCTGTCAACTGCTCTTATCATAACCATATCAAATTTATCAAATATTTTATATAAACCTTTGAGATTCCTCAAATTGATTAGAAATATGTACTTTTATTCAAAACTCATAAAGTTTCTACTTTAAGTATTTGTTTTGCTAATTGTTACCATACTAGCAATAGAAAGATAAAAGCTTTCTATCGTATGATACCAAATTTTTCTCTGGTTCAATGTAAGCTCTAAGTTCTCTTCATACATAATTCACTTACAAAATTCAAATGAAACTATTCCCAATATTTTTTTAAAAAATAGATATGTTCACATTGTATTATAGTATATAGGCTACTTCACCATTTATTTCCCCCTCTTTGGAACCCCTCTTGTCCACATTAACAGTGTAGTATGTCCTAAAATTTTCCTGGTTCATTGCTTTACATAAAAATGCATGGAATGGAGCAGTGTGTATTTATCTGCTATTTGCTTATTACTATGTTTTCTGTTATTAAATTGTTGATATAATTATGTTTAAAAAGAAAGGGGAAAGAGAATAATAGGCAGTGTTAAGTGTGGATATGCATGGGAGGAAAGGTCTAAGGAGGGATTGGGGAAGGGAAAATCATCATTGAGAAAGTTGTAAAAATTTCATAAAATAACCTATTATTTAATAATTTTCATACATATTCTCACTAATATAAAAGGAGTTTGAGTAGAGTTAATCTACATCTGGCATTATGCTCATCACAGAAGCAATAGGTTGCCAAATAAAAATACCCGAGCCAGGTTTGGGATAATTACCTTCAAAAAGTAGAAGAAACACATATTGAAGATCCCCAAAACAGTGAGGGTGATGTTCACTATTCTTGGTTACTGTAGTCATTTGAATGAGAATGTACCCAGGAGTTCAAGTGTTTGAACACTTGGTCCTGACTTTCTTTCATTGTACATATTGGAGGTTTGGGCTTATTGGAAGAAATGTTACTGCAGCAAGTAAGTTTTTATATTTCAAAGCAATATATCAACTTTTCTTCTTTATTTCCTTCATGAAATTCAAGAATTGATCTCTCATGTGCTGCTCCAGCCACCATTCCTTATCTCCACCAACATGGATTCTAATCTTAAAATATAAGTCAAAATAAAGCTTTTGATAAATTGTTTCTTGATATGGTGATTATCGCAAATATTGTATGCAAACTACGATAGTTTCCAACCAGAATTTTATGGTGAGATGCTATTTCAGTAGACACTAGTCACATTTTTAAAAGAATATGAAGAAATCATGTCAGTTTTACCATGAAAAAGGTAGAGCCTCATGGTTATTTCTTACTGTACTAAATGGTGTTATATAAACTGCTGAGGGGAAAATTTGAATAGCCTTACAAAACTGTGAAACCCGTGAACTTTAGTAATGAAATGCATGCAAGATTGGATGGTAAGACAAAAAGTGACAAATGTTATGTGTTATCGAACAGCTTTTTAAAATTGGCATAAAACTGTCCTATGTGGATAAACACATGCCTGATACCGGAAATCTGCATAATAGCTAAAGATTTCAGAACTCACAAATCCTTAAGAGACAACCAATTTAGTCAATTATCATTTGACTAAAAGTTCTTAGCTTCAATACTTGTCCAAATTTTATTTCAATATCTTTAGATTAGTGCAGTTTCAAACCCCATTAGATGTGGAGACACAGAACTGGCTTGAATGCAGGCTCCTCCAGGGACAGATAAGACGATGTTGGGAAACAGTTGCTTGGCAAACCATGCATAGATGAAAGCAAACTTTCTCTGCTCATTTCTCAAACGTTCTGTCAGAATCTGTATCCTGATTAGGAAAGTGGCCTTTGAGCTCAGTTTTTCATGCTTTACCAGTTACAAAGGAGTGCTTTGCTCTTGTATACATGTTGCCTTGTTTCTATGTACTTCTTTTCATTTTTATTACTGTTATTAATTGAGGTATTATTTCTTGCAAGGAGAGGCAAGGGTTTCTCATGATCATGTATGTGAGTAAAGGGGGGATTCAGAGTTGAGGTAATGCTATTTAGTCTGTATAAAAAGCCATACAAAATAAAGCTTGTTATGCAGTTGTTCATACTCTGCATCCCCTGTGTTTTCCTGATTTGTGTGAGACCCTTACCCAGGGACCCCAATGTACTAGATGTTGACAAGTGGTGCCCAAACAGGGACCCTGAATTGGAAAAGTTAGGAAGAGTCTGATAACATTAACCAAATAAGTAATCTTTATTACAGGGTAATGGGACAGGCTAAATCTTCTTCGTATCTTGCTATGCTAAGAAATTTACTAAAAGCTCATAGTGTTTATGTTTCTTTTTTTGATAGAAATGTGTGTCAAATTAATTAAGGAAAATAATACCGGTTTTTAGAAGAAGGCACCTTAGATATAGATACTTGGCAAAGATTTAAAACTAATGTTGAAAAAGCTGTGAGACAGGGTGAGGAAATACCTGTTCATTTGTGGTCTGTATGGTCTATGATTTTTACTGTTTTCAAAGCCATGATGGAAGAGCAGTTAATGACAGATCTGGAAAAGGAGGTTACTCCGTCCATAAAAAAAAATGGATGTGGATCAAAAGACAAATGACCAAATTGTGGAAGATCAAGAAAGCTTAATCAAGAAAACTAGCTTGGATTTGCAATCCATTTTAGAGAAACTTAATGGGCTAAAAAGCAAATGAAAAAACTAGCCTCTGAGTAAAAACAGATGGTAGTGCCAACTGCACCAGTTATGACTGTGTCTAAAAAAATCTAAAATCTATTGGATTTGGCTTCTTTGTCAAGGGGATCAGAAGTTACATAACCCCCACTCTCTTACCATAGAAGCTCAGGTAGAATTAAAATTAGTTGAAGAGCGTATTAAAAATGATTTTTTGAGTAGAGTACAACCTAACATTCCTATTAAATTATTAATATTGGATAGTTTTCAATATCCTACAGGTATTTTAGCGCAAGATATTTTCTCCTTGAATTGATTTACACAAAGCATACCTTTTCTAAAACAATAACAACTTATGAAGAAATGTTAGCCTATATAATTCAACAAGGGAGACAGGTCTAGATTGTTCTGCTATAATTTTTCTTTTACCAAAAGAAAAGGTTAAATACATGTTTCAGCTTTCAGGAGCTTTGCAAATTTCTTTAGTTTCTTTTACTGGAAACTTTGAATATCATTTCCCCAAAAGCAAATTGTGGGACTATTTACAGAAACAAAAACTTGTAATTAATGATGTTGTAGCTGTTAATCCTTTACTTGTTGCGTTAACTATTTTTACTGATGGTTCCAAAATTAAACGTGCTTATTGGACAGAATTTAAGTACTGGGTAGAATTTAAAGATTATTCTTCAGTACAACAAAATGAATTGCATGCTGTTATAAAGTCCTTCAAGATAATCCTAAAGAATTAAATGTTGTAGGTGATTCAGCTTATGTTATAGGAGTTGTACAAAATATTTTTAATGCTGTGCTTCATTCCACTAAGAATTCTTTGTTAATTTTGTTTAAACTATTACAAACTCTTATTCAGAATAGAAATTCTTGCATTTTTATTACCCATGTAGGATCACATACAAATTTGCCTGGATATCTTACATTTGGAAATGCTCAAGTGGATAAATTAGTAGCTTTTTCCTCTGTCAAGAATAACATGAACATTTACATACTAATGCTAATTATCTACATGTCCAATATAAAATTCCATTTCAACAAGCTAAACAAATTATTATAAATTGTCCATTGTTACATATCCGTTCTATTCCTCAGGGGGTTAATCATCAAGGATCTCAATCAAATGAAATTTGGCAAATGGATGTTACTCATATTCCAGAATTTGGGCAGTTATCTTTCCTCCACGGGACCATTGATACTTTGTTATCATTTATATGGGCTACCCCTTTTGCTGGAGAATGCACAAATCATATTATACAGCATTTATTAGAAATTTTTTCCATCATGGGTGTTCCTTCTCTTATTAAAACAGATAATTGACCTGCTTGTTCTTCCAAAAAATTTGCTAAGTTCTGTAAATGGTATAACATTGCTCATGCTACAGGTATTAAATATAATCCACAAGGACAAGCTATTTTTAAACATGCCCATCATACTTTTAAACAACAAATTAAAAAAATTAAAAGGGAGGAAAAAGGAAGATTGTGGTATGGAATTAATGTGGGATTTTCAGAATCATGTGAGAGCCATTTTACATCAAGTGTTATTCAAATTAAATTTCTTGAATCTGTCCCAAGGGGATATTTTAACTAGAGCAGAGAAACCTTTTGTAAACACTCCAAATGCTGAACTGGCAGAAAAAAGTTTGGCTTAAAATTGCCATAGGTGCTGAATGGCAGTCTGCATTGCTAATGGTAAAAGGAAGAGGATATGGTCTTGACTCTCTGCAGAATGGGTGACAATTATGGCTTTCAGGCCTCTGGATCAGGGCTCCTAAAGGAGCACAAGCTGAAGACAGGAATGCAACATTGTAATGACGGCCCTCCGGTCAAAGAAGAGACATTCCAGTGTTGGCCATGGCAAGATTATCTCTATGAAAGCAGCACTGACAACATCAGTCTTCACCCTTACAAACATGGGGTCAGGTGAAATCTCTTGCAGCACAGAATCAGATTATTGTCCAGCAGTCTGGAAAACTGGTTACAGCTGAACATCTTTTTCTGGCCATGTGTGCTCTGCTATCTGTAGCTTCTGTTCAGGGATCAACTGTACATTATTGGGCTAATGTCCCTAACCCACCAATGTTTGAGCCTGTCTTTTGGGGAGATACTGATGTGTTAGTGTATACCACTCCCAGTATCTTCTCTACACCTTGGAATAATTTGACTTATCTGAATAAATTTGATAGGAGCCCATATAATTTTACTTAAGTGGAGAAATCACTATCTCTCCACATTATCCTTCTTTATCTTTGTTTCTCTCTTTACCAGGGATCCTGAACATAATAGCTCCAGGAACTGAGCAAGGCATCTCATTATTAGAAGTTGATTTGAAGAGTCCTGAGTAATCAAGACTGAAAATGGAGCTAGATTTGGTCATAGACCTGCAAAAAGAGGTCCTACCTAGAGACAAACTTGCAAGTCATATGGTTAGTAAAGTTGTATAAAAAGAGCCAAGAAATAGAGAAGCTTACTCTTAACAGTGAGTTACAAAAGGTGTCTTCTACTTTTTGCAGAAAAATGCATATTTAGAGGCTGGCAGATGACCTCCACTATGAGAGATTGGATTGTGTCCTATTGATGTGGGATTTCCCAATGGTATGCTGTGAATAGCATTGGATAATAAAGAACTGTTTTGAGCCTATAGCCGAGCAGGGCAGAAAGAGCTACATGGGGGAAGCTAAAGTGAATCCTGGGAGAAGGAATGCAGAGTTAAGGGAGAAGTCATGGTGCCACTGCAGGAGACAGACATGCTGAAATTTTGCTAGTAGGCCACAGCCACATGGTGATGCACAGATTAATGGAGATGGGTTAGATTAAGATGTAAGAGTTAGAAAATAATAAGCTAGAGCTAATGGGTCAAGCAGCGATTTAAATAAAGTAACTTTTGTGTGATTATTTTGGGAGTCTGAGCAGCAGGGAAATGAGCAAGCAGCCTTCCTTCAACAATAAGGCTTCCCTGAAAAATATCATTCCTTTTTTTCATCTTTCTATAGATTCTACCTTGAATTTTTCTTTGCTGTGTGAATTCAAATAGACATAATAATCCAAATTTCTTCAGGATACTGAACAGTATCTTTACTAAATCAGAATTTATGTTGTTGAGTGTTTGCTTCTAGGGGCCAAGGAAGCAGAGAAAACTTCATAGTCTTTTATTCTGAAACCACTCAGTGCACTGCCAAGCCTGCTTCTTCTGAATAATGATCTCAGGGGGGTAGAGGCCCCAGGAGGAGCAGCTAAGTCAGTCTAGGCTTACACTTCTGCTTTACTCTGTGATTTGTGTTATGATTCATTCTACTGTGTGTGGGTAAGTTAAATCCTGTTTACAGTAGTAAGTTGCAAAGTCTTCTGTCTCAACACTACTGATGGTGAGGGTAAAATCTCTGCCAGAACCACTGCCACTGAACCTGGATGGGACTCCAGCAAACAATCTGGATGCAGCATAGATTAGGAGTTTAGGAGATTTTCCTGTTTTTTGCTGATACCAGTTTAATTCATCATTAAACTGGCTTGACACTTGATAATTACTGTGTCTCCTAGTGATGCAGTCTGAGAAGGAGACTGGGTCATCTGGATGTCACATCTGGAACCTAGCATTGAGAAAGGAAAAAAAAACACAACAACATATATAATGTTGTCTTTTCAGTTCACAGAGCTCCCAAAAAGCCAGGTAGCACTGACCACACTGAAATAAGCATTGCTATCATCCATACCTGGGATCCAGAGCAACAAGAGCCCCAGGAGATGAGCAGGAGCTCTCATGTCTGTCCTGTGTCCTGATTGGGAGTGACTTCAGCACAGAGTGTGACCAGTCTATTAAGAAGTCCTCAGAATATTGGGGTGTTCTCTGATTACATGCAAATCAGTGGGGTCTAGATTATGTGGGCACAGATGCCCAGCAGTCTCACCTTAGGAACTGATCATGCACCAACATCAGGTCACAATTTTCTGGGTCATATCAAGACATTTTGGTGTGTTCTGCAGAAAATTTCTTCCTCTCTAAGACTCATGGGACAGTCTGCCTCTGCTGTGCTGAGAGGGGAATTTTTATGTGGATTGTGACTGGGATTTCTTGCTAGTTCTACTATTCATCTTTTACAAAGGCATTTCAAGAAACTGGAAGATGTTTTAAAAGTCAGTTTAATTTGGACATGTGGATATTCTTTTATGCTGGGTCAAGACAGGATTTCTCTGTTAAACAACCCTGGCTGTACTGGAACTCACCCTGTAGACAAGGCTGGCCTCAAGTACATGTGAATATTTTTGAGGCCAGAGAGAGTTCTTCAAGAAATCTAAATCCAAACCATTTTTTTTGTATTGCCATGATTCAGTTCCTACCCTTGTGTTCACTCTATTTTTCTTGTGCTCCCTGGCTGACCTTTCTACTCTGGAACCCTTAATGGTGACTACATGTGTTCTTGGTGACATCTGCTGGAAAGACTGGTAAAGTGACCCCTACTGGACAGACTGCAAAGAGCAGAATCAGCTGTTTATCCACTATTAGCTGAAATCTGTGTCCTTAGTGTTAATTAGTTGTCCAAAACTAATTTCATTCAGTGTTTATAACCCTTTTTCATGGTAATTCATATATCTTACAGTATATATTCTCACCTCTTGTATACCTTTCTAATTTCTCCAGAGTTATGTGTAAAATGGAATCTAGAAGTCAGAGGTTAAGCAGCTATAATCATGAAGAATGTACTTATTACTTCTTCCATTCTTCACAGATTTAAGCATGCTCATACTCAAGTGTCCCAGTTTAAAAGTTTGTTTTTGTCATGTTGACACAAACATATATATTGAGAAGAGGGAATTTTGGTTATTGAATTAATTCCATTAAATTGTACTGATATCAAGTTTGTTCTTTATGATTGATGTGGGAGAGCTCAGTTCACTGTCAATGCTTGGTGGATGATCTTAGGTCATTTTTCATTGTCTTAGCTTCAGTTTTGCCTTTGTATTTCTGCTTCAAATTTTTTCATTGATTTAACTCAGTTATGGACTGTAAATTATAAGCTGAATGGACCCCTATCCAAACTAATCAAAAGGTGGAGAGAGAACACTCAAATTAACAAGATCAAAATGAAAAGGGGGACATAACAACAGACACTAAGAAAATTCAGAGAATCATTTGGTTTTACTACAAAAGCCTGTATGCCACAAAATCAGAAAATGTAAAAGAAATTGACATTTTTTAGATAAGTACCATATATGAAAATTAAATAAGGTGAACAATTTAAATAGACCTATAAGTTGTGAGGAAATAGAAGCTGTCATCAAAAACCTCCCAACTGAAAAGAGCCCAGGACCAGATGGTTTTAATGCAGAATTCTACCAAAACTTCCAAGAAGAGCTAAAACCTACACTCCTTAATGCACCCAGATAGCAAGATGTCTCTTTCAATTCTAGAGTTTGGAAGCTGCTTACAAAGAACTTCCTATTTTCTTAGGTAACATTATATCCTTCTGGAGCCTTTAATGGAGTTTAAGAACTTATAGTTATAGTTTTTATTAGTTATGATAAAAGATAAAGTAGATATAAGTATTGTAATAGTAATTCTTGCTTGATACCTGTTTTGTTATATGTAATTTTACTGTGGAAAATAAAACCTTCTTTTTTATTTAAACAGAAAAGGGAAATTGCTGTGGTATTTCCATCTCTATGTTCTGATTATCATTAATGAATAAATAAACTGCTTTGAGCCTATAGCAGAGCTCTAAGGGAACAGAGCTAGGTGGGAAAAACTAGAGAGAATGCTGGGTAAAAGAATAGCAGAGTCAGAGAGACACCATGTAGCCCCACTGGAGATAGATCCTGGAACTTTAGCCAGTAAGCCACGGCCAAGAGGCAATACACAGATCAATAGAAATGGGTTAAATTAATATGTAAGAGTTAACTGATAAAAAGGTAGAGTTAATGGGCCAAGCAGTGATTTAATTAATATAGTTTCTGTGTGATTATTCTGGGTCGAAGATAGTCTGGCAGCCATGAACTAACACGCAGCCTCCCTTCTACAACTTTCTAAAACATCTCAGAGCCAGAATGTCAGGTGGCCATGCCACCAATTTTGTTAGAGCTCCACTGCTCTTTTGGGATTCCTTTCAGCCAGTTAGCAGGTAAGAGAATGACTGGCAGAGTGCAATGCCACCAATACTACCATTAACATTACCCAGTGGCATCTCTTCTAAGACCCACTATGCCACCAAACTCCATTCAACTCATCATCCTCAGGATAGACAGACACCCCAAATAAACTTCAGCAAATTTTATAGGCACAGACACAACACAAAGCAAGATGAAAGAACAACCTATAACAGAAGAACATGAGGATACAGTGGAACTAGGCATCCAAACACCCACAACTTTTAGCTGAGACAACACTACTGGACATGAAGACCTGTCAATCACCAGAACTCTTGACCGTTCTGACCAAAAGACAACTAAGGAAACAGAAAATAAAGAACAAGGATACCATCCAAAAAGGATAACATATGAATCAACACCTAAATTATATCTCAAACCCAGATTATATATATATATATATATATATATATATATATATATATATATATATATATATATATATATATATATATATTACTCAAACCCAGATTATATATATATATATATATTACATATATACATACAATATATATGATTGTAAGAATATATTCAACAACAGAAAGAGCACTGTGGCACCATTAATACCCAATGACTCTACAGCAGTAAGACATGAACATTCTAATGCATCCAAAGCACAAGAAAACTAACTTAACACAATTTTATAAAGATTATGGAGTTCTTAAAAATGGAAATGAAAAATTCCCTTAAAGATTTTGAGGAAAAGGGAGCAAAAATTTGATGAATGAATAAATTCCTAAATAAATCCAGCAAATAAATAGTCAAACAGGTGAAAGAAATAGTTGAAGATTTGATAATTGAGACAGAAATAATAAAGAAAGCACAAACCAAGAGAATTCCAGAAATGAAAAATCTGGGTAAGTGAACATGAACCACAGATACAAGTATTACCAAGAGATTAGAGTAGATGGAAGAAAGGAAGGATTTCAGGTATTTAAGATATTATAGATGAAACAGATTAAGTGGTCAAATAAAATGTTGAAACAAAAAATTTCCAAAAATAAAGATCTCAGAAATCTGGGACACAATAAAACATTAAACCTAATAATAAGAGGGATAGAGGAAGTAGAAGGCAGAAAAAATACATTCAATAAAATCATATAAGAAAACTTTTCCAACTTAAGGAAAGTCATGCACACAATGTTTTAAGAAGCTTACAGAACAGCAATTAGATTGGATCAAAAATGTGCCCTTGCCACAAAATAATCAAAACACTAAACATACAGAATGAGGAATATTAAAGGATGCAATAGAAAAAGGCCAAGTAACATATAAAGGCTGATCTATTATACTTACACCCAACTCCTCAATAGAGCTTCTAAAAGCAACCACATCTTGGAAAGATGCTTTGTAGATGCCGACAGAACAAGGATGACAGGCCACACTAACATACCCAGCAAAACTTTTAATGGTGAAAACAAAATATTTCATCCAAAATCAGATTTAGACAATACTTATCCGTGAATCTAGGCAGACAGAAAGTATTAGATTGGAAACTCCAACCAAAGAAATTTAGGTATACCCACAAAACAACAGGTGATAGATAATCAAACATCAGAAAAAACAAAGAAGGGAAATGCATACAAACACACACACATGCAAAAAAAAAACAACCACCAAAAACAAAGCAAAAAATAACAGGAATTAACAATCAATGATCATTAATATTTCTAATAACATTGAACCCAATACACCAATAAAAAGACACGGGCTATCAAAATGGATACAAAAAGAGGATATATCCTTTTCCTACATACATACATACACACCCCAACTTCAAAGACAAATATTATCTCCAATAAAAAGTTTGGGAAACATTTTCAGATCAAATTGACCTAAGAAGCAAGTCAGTGTAGTTATCATAATAACTAAGCAAATAGACTTTAAAATCAAAAGAGATGGAGAAGGACATTTCCTATTCATCAAAGGAAAAAAAACCATAAAGATGAAGTCTCAATTCTGAACATCTATCCCCCCAAAACTAGGGCATCCACATTAGTAAAAGAAACATTACTAAAGTTTAAATCACACACCAACACCACATATGAATAATGGAAGACTTCAACATTCTACCCCCACCAATGGACAGATTTTCCAAACCGCAACTTAACAGAGAAATAAGGTAACTAAAAGATGTTATGAATAAAATGGACCTAATGGACACCTATAAGTTATTTCACAAAAAAGAATATACCATCTTCTCATCACCTCATGGAACCTTCTACTGAAATGACAGCATATTAAGTCAAAAAGTAAATTTCAACAAATACAAAAATTGTAATATACCCCGGATCTTTTCTGATCACCATGGGGTAAAGTTCAACAACACAAACTACAGAAAGTCTACAATCTCATGAAAACTTAACTCTCAACTGAATTACCACTTGATTGTGGAAGAAATAAAGAAATTAAAGACACCCTAAAATTCAATGAAAATGAATGCACAACATACCCAGACTTATGACACACAATGAAAGTGCTGCTAAGAGGAAAGTTCTTAGCATGAAATGCCTACATAAAGAATCTGGAGAAAACTCACATGAGTAATTCAACAACACACTTGAGAATTCTAGAACAAATGGAAGAAAAGTCACCCTGAAGGGGTTGACAACACTAAATACTGGTATAGAGTACTGAAATCAACAAAATAGTAACAAAGAAAACAATATAAATAATCAATAAAACAAGGAGTTGGTTCTTTGATAAAATGAGCAAAATAGAAAAATTCTTCAACCTCTCTAAAAGGCAGAGAGAGTCTCTCCAAATTACTAAAATGAAATGAGAATTGGGACATAACACTACACACTAAGGAAATGTAGATAATTATTACCTCATACTAAAAAATCCTGTTCTCCAGAAAAATTACAAAATACAAAAGAAATGGACAATTATCTTATGAAGTACTACATACCAGAATTAAATCAAGACCAGATAAAACATTTAAATAGACCTATAACCTTTAAGAAAATAGAAGCAGTCTTTAAAAGTCAGCCAAAAATAAGCCCAGAGCAGGATGGTTTCAGCTTAGAATTCTACTAGAGTTTCAAAAAACAGCTCACTGAACCTTAAAAAAGAGAAAGTGGGAACTACACTTGAATGCATTGGCACCAGAGACCACTTCCTAAATATAACCACAGCAGCACAGACACTGAGAGAAACAATTAATAAATGGGACCTCCTGAAACTGAAAAGCTTCTGTAAAGCAAAGGACATGGTCAACAAGACAAAACGACAGCCTACAGAATGAGAAAAGATCTTCACTAACACCACATCAGACACAGCTCTGATCTCCAAAATATACAAATACTCAAGAAACTGGTCACCAAAAGAACACACAATCCAATAAAATAGGAGTAAAGACCTAAACAGAGAACTCCCAACAGACGAATCTAAAATGGCTGAAAGACACTTAAGGAAATGTTCAACATTCTTAGCCATCAGAGAAATGCTAATCAAAACAACTCTGAATTCCATCTTAAACCTGTAATAATTGCCTAGCTCAAAAACACTGATGACAACTTATGCTGGAGAGGTTGTGGGGGAAAGGGAAAACTTCTGAATTGCTGGTGGGAACGCAAGCTGGTACAATGACTTTGGATGTCAGTGGGGCAATTCCTCAGAAAATTAGGAAACAACCTTTCTCAAGACCCAGTAATACCACTTTTGGATATATATTCAAAGGATGCTCAATTGTGCCACGAGGACATGTGCTTAACTATGTTCATAGCAGCCTTGTTTGTCATAGACAGAACCTGCAAATACCCTAAATTCCCCTCAATCAAAGAATAGATAAGGAAAATGTGGAACATTTACACTATGGAGTACTAGACAGCAGAGAAAAATGATGTCATCTTGAATTTTGCAGAAAAATGGATAGAGCTAGGAAACATTGAGTGAGGCAACCCAGACACAGAAAGCCAATTATCACATGTACTCATTTACAGGTGGTTCTTAAACATAAAGCAAAGAAAACCAGCCTACAAACCACCATCCCAGAGAATTTAGACAACAGTGAGGACACTAAGAGAGACTTACATAGATATAATCTACTTGGGAAGTAGAAAGTAGAAAAAGACAAGATCTCCTGAGTAAATTGGGAGCTTGGAGACTTAAGGGAGGGTTGAAGTGGGAAGGGGAGAGGCAGGGAGGGGAACAGAGAAAAATGGAGAGTTCAATAAAGATCAATTAAAAACCATATTCACAGCATACAGAAGGGAATCCCACATCAACAACATTTTCAAATTATTCTTATGAGACTACAGTTAACCCACATAACAAAACTACACAAAGATGCAACCACAAAGAAAGAGAATTTCAAACAAATGTCCCTCATGAACATTGATGCAAAAATTCTCAATAAAATACTGGTAAACTCAATCCCAGAAAACATAAAAAAATCTACCATGTGCTAAAAAGGCTTCATCACAGAGATTTATGCATGGTTCTACATATGAAAATCTGTCCATATAATCCATCATATAAACAAAGAAAAAATACACCTAATTATAAGATGCCTAAAATGACTTTGATAAAATCCATGATAAAGATCTTAGAGATCTCAAGAATACAAGTAATATACCTAAATATAATAAAAGTATTGTTCAGCAAGACATTTCAACATCAATTTAAATGGACAGAAATTTTTAGAAATCCCACTAATATGAGAAAAAGGACAATGCTGCCCATTCTCTCCATATCTATTTAATATAATGCTAAAAGATCTAGCTAGAACAATTTGGCAACAAATGATGATTAATGGAATAATAATTGGAAAGGAAGAAGTCAAATGTTTGTTATTTGCAGACAATATGGTAGTATACATAAGTGACCCAAAAAACTGTACCAGGATATTCCATCTGATAAGCATCTTCAGTGATATGGCTGGATACAAGATTAACTAAAAAAAAAAAAACCAGAAACCATCCTATACAAAAATGATAAATGAACTGAGAAAGAAATCAAGAAAACAAAACCCTTGACAACAGCCACAAATAATTTAAAATATATTGGAATAACTCTAACCAAACAAGTAAAAGACCCATAGGACAAGAACTTAAAATCTTTATGAAAGAAATTTCAGTAGATATCAGAAATAATACTCAACTTCATAAAGAAAAACAAAAAAATCCAGCATTACTAAAACAATTTGTACAATGAAGATATCATCTCTAACTTTAAGCTCTCCTATAGAGATATAGTGATTGAAACAGCATGATATTGTCATTAAAACACATAGGTGATAGGGCATCTCTTGGATATATTCCCAAGAGTGGTATTGCTGAGTCCTAGGGTAGATTGATCCCAAATTTCCTGAGAAACTGCGACACTGCTTTCCATAGTGGTTGCACAAGTTTGCATTCCCACCAGCAATGGATGAGAGTACCCCTTACTCCACATCCTCTCCAGCAAAGGCTCTCATTGGTGTTTTTGATTTTAGCCATTCCAACAGATATGTAAGATGATATCTCAAAGTTGTTTTGATTTGCATTTTCCTGATTGCTAAGGAGGTTGAACATGACCTTAAGTGGCTTTTGGCCATTTGAACTTCTTCTGTTGAGAATTCTCTGTTCAGATCCCCATTTTTTAATTGGGTTGATTAGCATTTTAAAGTCTAGTTTCTCGAGTTCTTTATATATTTTGGAGATCAGACCTTTGTCTGCTGTGGGGTTGGAGAAGATCTTCTCCCAGTCAGTGGATTGCCTTTTTATATTAGTGACAGTGTCCTTTGCTTTACAGAAGCTTCTCAGTTTCATAGCCAGAACCAGGAAACAACCTAGACGCCCTTCCATGGAAGAATGGATGAAGAAAGTGTGGAATATATACATATCAGAGTACTACTCAGTGGTAAAAAACAAAAACAAAAAAAAACCTGACTTCTTGAATTTTGCATGCAAATGGATGGAAATAGAAAACCCTATCCTGAGTGAGGTAACCCAGACCCAAAAAGATGAACATGGGATGTACTCACTCATAACTGGTTTTTAGCCATAAATATAGGACATTGAGCCTATAATTCGCGATCCTAGAGAAGCTAAATAAGTTGAACCCAAAGAAAAACATATAGTTATCCTCCTAGATATTGGAAGTAGACAAGATTGCTGAGCAAAAATTGGGAACTGGGGGGTTGGGTGGGATGGGGGAAAGGGGAGGATGGGGAGAGCTTGGAGGAATGGGATGGTTGGGATAATGGAAGGTTGGATATGGGAGCAGGGAAGTATATATCTTAATTATGGGAGCCATTTTCGAGTTGGCAAGAGCCTTGACTCTAGAGGGGTTCCCAGGCATCCAGAGAGATGTCCCCAACTAGGTCCTTGGGTAGCTAAGGAGAAAGAGCCTAAAATGGCCCAATCCTATAGCCATACTAATGAATATCTTGCATATCACCATAGAACCTTCATCTGGCGATAGATGGAGATAGAGACAGAGACCCACATTGGAGCAATGGACTGAGCTCCCAAGGTCCAAATGAGGAACAGAAGGAGAGAGAACATGAGCAAGGAAGTCAAGACCGCGAGGGGGACACCCACCCACTGAGACAGTGGGGCTAATCCTTTGGGAGCTTACCAAGGCCAGCTGGACTGGGACTGAAAAAGCATGGGATAAAACTGGACTCTCTGAATATAGTGGACAATGAGGGCTGCTGAGAAGCCAAGGACAATGTCACTGGGTTTTGATCCTACTGCATATACTGGCTTTGTGGGAGCCTAGCCTGTTTGGATGCTCACCTTCCTAGACCTGGATGGAGGGGGGGACCTTGGACTGCCCACAGGGCAGGGAACCCTGACTGCTCTTGGACTGGAGAGGGAGGGGGAGTAGAGTGGGACTGGGGAGTGGGGGAGGAGGATGGAAAAGGGAGGCAGGGAGGAGGCAGAAAATTTTAATAAATAAAATAAACAACAAAAATCACATAGGTGAATCAGTAGAATCAAACCGAATATGCTGACATAAAAACACACACCTTTTAACACATGATTTTTGACAAAGAAGTCAAAACTATAAAATTAGATACAAAGAAAATACTTACAGCAAATGATGCTGGTATTACTGGATGTCAGAATGTTGAAGAATGTAAATTTATACATATCTATTGACTTGCACAAAACTAAAGTTCACTGGTTTAAAGAACTCAAAATAAACCCAATAACACTGAACCTGATATAAGAGAATATAGGTAGTAGCCATTAATGCATTGGCACAGGAAGAAACATTCTGAATATAATACCAGTATCAAACAAACACTAAGATCAATGATCAATAAATGGTCCTGAAATTAAAATCTTCTGTAAGGCAAAGGACATTAATCAATAAGCAAAATGGCAGCCTACAGAATTGAAAAAGATACCAACCCACATCTGACTGAGGAATGATCTCCAATATATGTGTGTGTGTGTGTGTGTGTGTGTGTGTGCGTGTGTGTGTGTGTGTGTGTGTGTGTGTGTGTGCTCTGTAAGTACATCTGAAGAGAGGAGGAGAGTTTGCTTGAGGCAGGGGGGTCATGGTCAGAATAGAGGAAACCAGAGAGACAGCAGAAATGAGTCCATGAAACTCATGGACACTGGACTGACAGCTAGGAAGCCAGCACAGGACCCTTAGCCTTCTGCATGTGTATGACATGGCAATTGTATAGTTTGGTCAGTTTGTGGGGCTCTTTGCAGTGGGATGAGGACCTGTCCCTGGCACTTAAGCTAATTTTTTGGAAACTTCTCCCAATGCTAGACTGCCTTTTTAGCCCTGATGTAGGGTGTGGGGAGCTTGCTACTGTCTCAAGTTGATTTGCTATGCATTGTTTAAGTCCATGGGAGGAAACAGAGAGAGGAGAAGTAGATGTAAGGGCAAAAGGGAGATGGTAGAGAGAATGGAAATATAAGAGGTATAAGATAGAGGGAAAACTGCAGTTGTGGAGTAAAATTAATGAAAAAAATGATAAAAGCACACAAAAAAATAAAAAATATAAAAAAACAACACACACACACACAAAGGAAACAACAACAACACCAAAAAATCATCTTGGTCCCAGAACAGAAAGCAGGAGATTACTCTATGGATGTGCACGTAAAGAGGTAAAGTCTTGTACTCAACTGGAGGCTACTCTGGTACTAGTAGCTACAGGCAAGATACATGCACCTCACACTAATACCCTTCCACCCTGCCCAGAAGTAGCCAATAACATAACCCCTGCCTTGAGATCAATATCCTGGGCCACAACTCCTTGTCTCAAGGTGGGAAACAGAGTAGTGCCTATGATGTGTCCCAATTTTGATCATGGTCAACAGAGAACATGGAGTAATATAGGTGAGCTATACTACAACTTCTCTGTCTTCTGGATCTTTTTATTTAGGAATATTAAAGTGGCTGGTTACTTTGATTCATGTAACATGGATACCTGTATTTCAGAAATATAAATGTATTGTAAGAAAGTGTGAGTCTCCTGTTGCACACTTGCTAAGGGGTCATGGCCATTTGAGCTCTGAATGTTACTGGATCTTTTTCTGTATCATAAAAACACTTGTGTACATACCAAACACAGGAATTACAGAGTAAGTAAGTTTTGATTAGTTGATTGGTTGTCTTTGGATTTATTGAGACCTAGACTTGACGTTACTGCATCAAATTTATCTAGAACACCCTTGAACTCTCAGACTGACCTTGATGTCAAAATTTTCATGACTCAATTTCCCAGTGTATTACAGAGAAGCACTACTACACTCAGAATTATACTTTACCCATACACACTTTTAGTACATGCACATGTGCTTATCAAAGTATATGTATCAAACAATATACCAATCAATATATAAGTATGCATATATAAATGCATGCTAGTTATAACTAGAAAATCTAATCAATTTAGATATCCATCCAGATAATTAAATTAAAAAATGGACTAATGTTCAGCAGGAAAGAAAACTGAAATCAGAAAACACACAAGAAAATTTCTAAAACTAAAAAATTTATACTTACTGACAAAAATAAATATCCAATGTTCACTCTTATAAGTGGATCCTAACTTTAAAGGGCTAGTTTGAATAATTAATCTAGAGATTTTAAAGGTTGGAAGTCATAACATTTTGATGAGAGAAGAATGGATAAGAGAACTTGAAAAGGGAAGAAGATAGTGGAATGTATGTGATGTGAGAAGGCTGAGAGCAAAGAAGATTAAGTGTTGAGAGAATAGAAAATAGAGGAGAGGAAAGGATGTCGAATAACACAAAGTAAGAGTGTATAAAAAATCCTAAGGAAACACACTATTTTCTTACTCATATTTTAAAAGCAGAATCAATAATCAATGAAGCGCACATCATGGTGTATATTGCTTCTCTAAAAACCCCAGATACCAGATACAAGATACAGATACTAGTGTCATTTATAGGAAGACTCAATAGGAGAGAGATCCAAAGCCACAAAACAATGCAGACTACTGTCAGTTTTCTTGCTTGCCCACAAGAATTAGGTCATAAGTACTATTTCTAAAGACACAATGCATTTTGGTTGCAAAGCATAGAAAACCGGTGGTAGAGTTCAGCCAGAAGTCGCATTCTGGCTCACTAGCTTTTACTGTTTAACTTTTACTATTCTTCAATATGTTCTTCAAAGCCCTGATGGCAAAAATTTTTATTAAAAGTCTTTCTCAGACTCAAGAACAAGGGCAATGGGTTTTGATCCTACTGCACGTGCTGGCTTTGGGGGGGCCTGGGCGGTTTGGATGCTCAACTTACTAAACCTGGATGGAGGTGGGCGGTCTTTGGACTTCCCACAGGTCAGGGAACCCTGATGGCTCTTCAAGCTGATGAGGGAGAGGGACTTAATCGGGGGAGGGGGAGGGAAATGGGAGGCGGTGGCGGGGAGGAGGCAGAAATCCTCAATAAATAAATAAATTAAAAAAAATTCTTTCTCAGCTTTGGTCTTCATGACGTATAAAAACAGCAGTCTGTTTGACAGGATGATCACTGGTATAAAATTCCCAATTATAAGGCTAACCTGGAGCCTTCTAGTTAGATTGTGACCCAATCTCTAGCAGAGAAAGAGTGCCTGGTACTGCAAAGCCAGCCAGGTATCCATGGCTGAGGAAGTTGTATACCCTAAGAACTAAAAACTGTTTTGTTGTGTATGGATAATGTTATATTGACTTCAACATAATTATGTTTGCATGCATAGATGAGGGATGTTGTCAGCCTTCATCAAAGAAACTCCTTTCTATAATGAATAGTTCTTAATGTAGAGGCTCTCACTCATCAATGTGCCAAGGATAACTGTGGAGTGATCACACTTATCCTCAATGGGATATGTGTACCACCACTTTAGTCACAAGGCATAATACAAACTGGATATATGTTGAAATAAGAGCAGCGGGGCTGCGTCCCCTGCACCTGGCCGCCCACATGGCTAGCTTAGCTTATGCCCCGAAATAATTACACGGAAACTGTATTCTTTTAATCACTGCCTGA
>NW_004949273.1:94343-96051 GCF_000317375.1 Microtus ochrogaster | reverse complement strand
TATTCTTTTAATCACTGCCTGACCCATTAGTTCCAGCCTCTTATTGGCTAGCTCTTACATATTGATCTAACCCATTTTTATTAATCTGTGTAGCCCACAAGCTGGCTTACCAGGAATGATCTTAACCTGCATCTGTCTGCTGTGGGACAATCATGGCGACTCCCTGACTCAGCTTCTTTCTCCCAGCATCTTGTTCTGTTTTCTCCGCCTACCTAAGGGTTGGCCTATCAAGGGGCCTAGGCAGTTTCTTTATTAATAAGAAATCATTCGAACATCAGCTATACATAGAATGTTAGAACCAAATGATAGCAGCAAAGAAGGCTATGAATTAGTGGATTTTGGACATAATCATTATACTCTTGAACTCACAGGAGAGGTTAACTGCAAAGATCTGTAAAAGATTGAACCAATAAGCACTTTATCATGAGTGAAGGATGGTCTAATTAGTTCCCACTATTCACTAACAGACTATTAGCAGTTGATGCTTCTGGGGATTACTGTCCCATTCTTTTTGTTGCTGTAGACATAATCCACTGAAAACCTACTATGTTCCAGTACATAAGCCCCAAGACATGTTTATGCAAGCAAAAAAAATAAATTCACTGAGTCAAAAAAAATACAGTTAGAGAGGAATTTTTGAGAATATGGTTTCCAGTGATAGAGGGAAGAGGATAATGGAGAGTACAAATAAAAATATGAAATAATCATTAATTTTTTTGCAATTTCAATGGTATATGATAAATCAAACTGAAAATGTAAAAAATGAATAACATAGGCAATTATGAAACATCATTAAATGAACACAAACCTATATGTGGGCTTTGATTAAGAAGGAGAGAAAGGAGAGCATACAGAAAACATTGTTAATGAAGTACTATCTGAACCAACAGATCCTGAAATATCAAAGTCTCTCAAATAAATTTATGCAAACCACCTGTTCTAGAGATAAATACTAGAAAAAAACCACATATCACATAAAGGGACATAGCTAAGTTCCATGTAAGGAAATCCTACTAGATGGACAATAATTTCTTTTTTCCATTTTATTGATTTTTCAATAAGATTCTTTTTTATTTTTTATTGCTTTATAAATAATACCATTCAAAATTTCCACTTCCTACTCTCCTCTTCTTTCCCTCCCACTCCCCCACTCCCCCTCTCTCCTCCCCCTCCAGTCCTAAGGGAGGGCAAGATACCCTGCCATGTGGGAAGTCCAAGGCCCTCCGCGCTTCATCCAGGCCTAGGAAGGTGTGCATCCAAACAGACTAGGATCCCAAAAAGCCAGTGCATGCAGTAGAAACAAATCCCAGCTATGCTGGAGAGGATGTGGAGTAAAGGGAACACTCATCTATTGTTAGTGGGAATGCAAACTTTTTTATAATTTTTATTGAGCTCTACATTTGTCTCTGATCCACTCCCTATCTTTCCCCTTCCTTTTAACTCTATGATTTGATAGTTTACATAACGAACCCAAAAAATTCTACCAAGGAACTTCTGTAACTCATAAAAACTTTCAGTAATGTAGCAAGATAAAAAGTTAACTCAAAAAAAACAGTAGCCCTCCTGTACATGGATGATAAATGGTCTCCAAAGCTGACAAGCAAGGAGGTTGGAGTTTGAGTCATCACA
This sequence comes from Microtus ochrogaster, assembly GCF_000317375.1. Classification (NCBI taxonomy): domain Eukaryota; kingdom Metazoa; phylum Chordata; class Mammalia; order Rodentia; family Cricetidae; genus Microtus; species Microtus ochrogaster. The sequence continues at coordinate 94,422 of NW_004949273.1, read as the reverse complement.
ACATCACCTCTGGAAGCTGAAATAAAGAAAGAAATGTACAAATTTAAGGACACACTTCATGATCAATTTTTGTGAATAA
>NW_004949273.1:85204-94243 GCF_000317375.1 Microtus ochrogaster | reverse complement strand
ATATATATTACAAACAATTCTGTACACAATAAAACTCTTTTTTGCCAAACTAATTGAATTGAAAGCCATAAGGAAAATTTAATTGAAAGCCTAAGAATAGCACAGACCATTCCATTCTATCTGTGTCATAATCTTCTTTATAACCCCAGTTCTCTCCAATCTGACATGTCCCTTTCACAGATGTAAACCCCACAGGCCCCATTCTGAAAGATAAGACCTGCCTCATACATGGACCAAACACTGTATTCATCAGTGGCAACCAGTGATCAATCTCCCTATCCATTCTCCTTTCTCACTTCCCTCTTTCCTCTCCCTGGGGCCGAATAGATGGCTTAGCACTTGAGAGCTTGCTGTTCTTCCAGAAGACCTTAGTTTCATAACTAGCACCTATGCTGAGGTTTTCACTACTGCCTGTAAGACCAGTTCTAAGGGGTCATATACACCTTTCTGACATACTTAGGTACCTACATGCATATGTGTTTATACACAGAAAATGAAACCAATGAATACACATTTTTTAAAAAAGAAAAATCTCCTTTTCACAGATAGAAAGCTAGTAGTCATATGCAAACACAAAAGTAAAGGGAATGTTTTATGTCTAGGTAATAGAATATGGAATTCCAGATACTCATTATTACAAACTGATTTTTAAAAAAAATCCTTATTCTGGTTGTATTATGTAAACAAGATACAATCTAGAGGCATTTGGGAAGAAGGAAGTTCAATTGAGAATATGCTTCTATCTGATTGAACTCTAGACAATTCTCTCAGTTATTGTCTTGATTAATGATGAATGTAAGAAGGCCAACCCAATTTGAACAATGCTATCTCTAGGCAAATGCTTCCGGGTGATACAAAACTTAAAACTGAACAAAATATGGCAAATATTTCTGGAAGAAACACTCCTGCATATCCTCTGCTTCAGTTTCTGCCTACTGGTTCCTGACATGCTTGATGAGTGCCATTCCATTAAGTTGCATTCATGATAGATTGTGATGTGAAATTGTAAACTGATAGCTTTTCTTTCCCAAATTGTTTATTGTCAGAGAGTTTATCACAAGAAAAATGCTTTCAGGACAGCCCTCGTCAGTTATACATGACTCATATCCAATTAGTAGAAAAGGCTTCTTAAGAGAATGAATCTCTTAGGTGTATAGGAAAGATTAAATAGAAGCCATTCAGTTTCATATTTTCTCCTTGTTGATTCTTGGGAAAGCTTTTTCCATCAATAAAGGAAAATAAAATTCTATCAGATTCTCATTACCTTTGAATGAGAATCTGTTTCCATCAACAGTCTCTGCGTTCTGTAGCCACAACAAAAGCTTCCAAGTTTGCAGAGGACTCAATCAAGGTGAACAAAAGTTAGATGTACTTTTTTAATGTCTCAGGATTATATGTGAATGCCCTGTTCCTGTTCCCTGTGCCTTCATTTGGCAAAGTTCACTTGAGATTTTGATGGTCGATCAGAGATTCTCAGTACTGCAACAAGAGATGATCTGAACCAATATAATTTAACTCTTGAACATACTGCTTTTCACTCTACTCAATTCACCAAATGCAATATTATTATAATAAAGCTTAGTAATTTATAGATCCAAAGTATTTTCAGAAATTATATAAAAAGTGCATTTAGGTACAGATGGAGGCTTATGTTCAAGGTCCAATGTATTCCTCTTATGTAATATATATATATATATATATATATATATATATATATATATGTGTGTGTGTGTGTGTGTGTGTGTGTGTGTGTGTATACATATATATTTAAATTTCAATCACAAATTTAATATAAATCTCACACTATAAGAAAACATTAATGTTGTTCTACTGCCTTTATAAAAAATTTAACCATACTTTGAAATTCAAAAATTTTTTTAGGTAAATTTTCAAAAATGTAGCTATCAGGTTTTGCCCGGCAATCTTGTCTACTTCCCATAACCAGGAGGATAGTTATATGTTTTTCTTTGGGTTCATCTTCTAATTTAGCTTCTCTAGGATCACAAATTATAGGCTCAATGTCCTTTATTTATGGCTATAAACGAATTATGAGTGAGTACATCCCATGTTCATCTTTTTGGGTCTGGGATACCTCACTCAGGATAGTGTTTTCTATTTCCATCTATTTGCATGCAAAATTTGTGAAGTCATTGTTTTTTACCGCTGAGTAGTACTCTAATATGTATATATTCCACACTTTCTTCATCCATTCTTCCATTGAAGGGCATCTAGGTTGCTTCCAGGTTCTGGCTATTACAAATAATGCTGCTATGAACATAGTTGAACAAATGTTTTGTCATATGATAGGGCATCTCTTGAGTATATTCCCAAGAGTGGTATTACAGGATCTTGGGGTAGGTTGATGCCGAATTTCCTGAGAAACCGCCATACTGATTTACAAAGTGGTTGCTCAAGTTTGCATTCCCACCAGCAATGGATGAGTGTACCTCTTACTCCACAACCTCTACAGCAACGGCTATCATTGGTGTTTTTGATTTTAGCCATTTTGACATGTGTAAGATGGTATCTCAAAGTTGTTTTAATTTGCATTTCCCTGATCACCAAGGAGGATGAGTATGACCTTAAGTGTCTTTTGGCCATTTAAATTTTTTCTGTTGAGAACTCTCTGTTCAGTTCAGTGCCCCATTTTTTAATTGGGTTAATTAGCATTTTAAAGTCTAGTTTCTTGAGTTCTTTATATATTTTGGAGATCAGACCTTTATCTGTTGCAGGGTTGGTGAATATCTTCTCCCTGGGAACTTGGGGGTGAGGTGGCATGGGGATAAGGGGAAATGGGGTGAGAAACGTGAGAAGGGGAGAATGGGGGGAGCTTGGGGGAATGTGATGTTTGGGATAAAGGAAGGGTGGACACGGAAGCAGAGAAATATATATCCTAATTAAGGGAGCCTTCCCTTAATTAAGGGTTGGCAAGAGACTTGACTCTAGAGGGGCTTGCAGTTGTCCAGGGAGATGTCCCCAGCTAGTACCTTGAGCAACTGAAGAGAGGGAACTTGAAATGACCCTATCCTATAGCCATACTGATGAATATCTTGCATATCACCTTAGAACCTTCATCTGGCGATAGATCAAGATAGAGACAGAGATCCAAATTGGAGCACCGGACTGAGCTCTTAAGATCCAAATGAGGAGCAGGAGGGAGAACATGAACAAGGAAGTCAGGACCCCGAGGGATGCACCCACCCACTGTGACAGTGGAACTGATATATTGGGAGCTCACCAAGACCAGCGGTACTGGGACTGAATAAGCATGGGATGAAACCGGACTTTCTGAACGTGGCGGACAATGAAGGCTGATGAGAAGCCAAGGTCAATGGCACTAGATTTCGATCCTAATACATGAACTGGCTTTGTGGGAGCCTAACCTGTTTGGATGCTCACCTTCCTGGTCCTGGATAGAAGTGGGAGGACCTTGGACTTCCCACAGGGCAGGGAATCTGGACTGCTCTTCATTCTTGAGAGGGAGGGGAACGGAGTGGGGGGGAGGGGGAGAGGGTTAGAGGAGTGGGGGGAGGGGGCGATGAGTGAGAGGAGGGAGAGGGAAATGGGAAATGGGGAGAATGCGGAATTTTTTTTCAACCAATAAAAAAAATAAACAAAAATAAATTAATTAATTAATAAAAATAAATATAAATAAATTGCTAGTAGGTTCTTCTACACAGATAGCATCTTGAAATATCAGCTCATATAATCACTCTCATTTTTGTGTACTGCTAAATTACTTTTACATTAAAGTAATATTTAACAGAAAAAAATGTGGCTATCAGACAAAACAATTTGTTTTCATTATGAATTTGATTTTTCTAGTCTCTCATATAATATGCATTCCTCTGTGGATGACTATATTTTTATATTTTGTGTAAAAATGTAGAAACAATAATAGTTTTGGGCAGGATGATTGCAACAGAACATATTCCCAATATTTATTCAGTAAGCCATCAATAATGATGAATATATAAGAATTGAAATGTAAATGAGTATCCCTGCTCCTGGTACTAAATATGTATCATTTGTAAGAGAATAGCCATGAAGAGAAAGAACATTCTTTTTTTTAAAAAAGTATTTTTCATTGATTAAATAATATTCACTTCTCCTTTCATTTCCTGACCAAATTACAAAATTTTTAATCACTAGTTACCTGCCCTCTTTTATATATTATCTTGTGAAAGCACTCTTACTAAAGACATAAAGATTATTTATTACAGTGTTTGTTTTCTATTTTGTTCACTACCTTATCCAAGTTGCTTCCTTTTCAATTCCTATTATGGGGTCTAAGATATTTCTAGCTAACGGTTCTTGGGCCCAAAAATTGTGTCAGTTATTGATTTTGTCTTATGGAATTGGCATTAAATCCAATCAAACAGTGTTTTGTTATACCATGATTTTCATGTCACTACTTGTTACAGTTAGAATGCTTTACAAGACTGGTCTTTATTATAGCTCCTGTGTTCTTGATAATTTTTGTGTCTTTTTAAATTACAATTGGTGGTTGTTATAATATGGACAATCAGTTTTCTTTAGGCATTGGCCCCTGGTACGTTGGTCCCTAGTAGATTGGACTCTCACCCACATGTGTAAGGGCAGTAAAAACTAGATTCAGTGGAATAATTAAAAATGGTGAAAATAAAGTCTGAAGAGTTTGGTGGTGAAAGATCTGAGAATAATTATAGGGATGAGTGTGGTGCACAAAGTAAAAAACATTGTAACACTCAAGAAATTCTAAAAAGGGTAGGTTAAACATTCCATTAAAATATAAAACAACTGGAGAGGGAGGGGGAGAGAGTGCGGGGAGGGGGAGAAGGGTGGGAGTAGGGGGAGAAGGGTGGGAGGAGGGAAATGGGAGGCTGGGAGGAGGCGGAAACTTGTGTTTTTTTCCTTTTCTCAATAAAAAAAACTGAAAAAAAATATAAAACAAGTATCCAGGCATAGCAGCACGTGGTTTTAATCCCAGTGATTAGAGGCAGAGGTAGGCAGATTTCTGATTTTGAACCCAACGTGATGTACAAATTGAGTTCCAGAACAACCAGGGCTACACAGAGAAACCCTACGCAGAAAGATTCTTTCTCTCTCTCTTTGTCTCTCTCTCTCTCATTATTGTCTTTTTTATTATTGTTTTATTATGTATTTGTTTATATTTGTGTGTGTGTTTCTGTGTGTGTTTCTGTGTGTGTGTGTGTGTGTGTGTGTAAAATGATAGATGAATCAGCAATTAGGAGCATTGGATGTCCTTTCAAATGATGTGAGTTCAGTTCCTAGCAGTGCATGTTGGTCCACAACCATCTCTAACGCCAGTACCTGGAGATCCGATGCCCTATTTTTTGTGTATTAGTGTGGTCATTTTGAGAGAAATTTTAAAGGGCTTTGAAGAGATTAATTCTTTAGTTTTTAGATGTTTAGAAAGATATAAGATCTTTACTTAGGTCAAATTATATTATACAACATTTGGCTTATTTTGAGAGTAAATTGTTATAAAAAGAATATTAGGTATTATATAGACTAGATATGCAATACTCTGTAACAATTCATAATTTTAAACCATGGATATTGCTAATACTTAATATTACTTAAAAATCACAACATAGACTTCTGCACCTTTATTAATCTAATCCAACATAGTATATCTGGGGTTTATCCAAAAAATATTTTCAAAGGAAAGTTTTTAATCATTAAAACTCCTAATAAAATAAAAATGGTTGATACTTTTACCATACAAAAAGATATCAAAAATACACAAAATAATCATTAAAAATATAAGGAAATTTATATATCTCTGGATGGATATCTCTTTTAAGTAATTCTGTCATTATGGAAAAAATATAACAAACTGAGTTAAAAGTATTATGATATAGAGATACTGCTGTGGAATATTAATTTATGATGTGATACACTTGTTTATGATGTGGAATTTTTTTGGTGATGTTAAGATGTGTTGCTTTCTTTTGTATTTTATTTGTTTAACTCTAAAGCTGTGTTCCTGGTTGTACTTATAAGGAGCTGATCAGCTAAATATTAGGCAGTAGAGAAAAATAGGATGGACAGTTAGATATTATCTATATCTCTTACATTATTTATCTGTTTAGCTGGTCATCATGTATGCACTGCAAGTTCCATAGCCTGAGAGCTGCTAACATAAATTAACCAAACTGTCTCAAGGCTTACTGACTGTTTTTCTAATATACACATCATAGCTGCAAGGATGGCTATGACATTGCTCAGGCTTTGAAAACAGCTAAGAGTTTATAGCAAATATCCCCTGAGGTGGAAATAAAGCTCATACTGTAATGTTTAAACTAATTTTTAAGCACACACAGTAAATAAAAAAATATGGCTCTCCATAGAGATGAACAGATGTCATTACTACAACCTCTGACATCATGAAAAATATTATTTTATAGAAAAGTGTTTTTTTACAAAAGTAGTTTAACTGATGTGTAAAGTGAAACATGAAAATTGAGGAAAGGAAAAAATATTTAATTATTTCTTCCTCGGGTTCATGCTCCTTTTCTTCCCCTCATAATAGTCCACCTACACCACTTTATTTTCCTATGGTGCTTCATGACCTAGTTGAATGTATTTCACAAGACAAAGACCATATTAATGTTATATACCGTATTCACATGTAGATAAAGACTACTTGTTTGATTCCTGACCACTCAGAACTGAATAATCACATAGAAACTATATTAATTACCACACTGTTTGGTCTTCTCATGAACTTGTTCAAAGTTTGGTCCCCAGATGCCCAAGATCACAACAATTACATCCCTCAAAAGATTACACTTATTTTTTAAGTTTCAATATTATTCATATCATTCTAATATGTATTTTGAATGTATTTCAAATATATTTTGAGGTAATATAGACAAATACTTGCTTTAAGGGAATATACAAAGAGAAGGGACTATTAAGTCTTTAGTTCACTCAAATAGTTCTGATTGGTTAAAAAAAATTCTATGTGTTTTCCTTGTGCCATGTCTGTGTGTTTGAATTAGTTGCTTATTAAAATTAAGGGAATAAGCCAGGTGGTAGTGGCACATGCCTTTAATCCCAGCACTCGGGAGGCAGAGGCAGGTGGATCTCTGTGAGTTCGAGGCCAGCCTGGTCTACAAGAGCTAGTTCCAGGCCAGGAACCAAAAAGCTATGGAGAAACCCTGTCTTGAAAAATCAAAAAAAAAATTAAGAGCATAATATATCAGTTCCATATTAATGACTTAAAAGCTAAAATTTTACAGCTTTAAACGTGCTTACTACAGTACAATGAGAGGCATTACAAAGTAATTCCCTATAATACTTACAATACTTTGATCACAAAAGTTTGTGTCACTTGGCATTCTATCCTCTTATGAAAATGGAGGTATTTTTATACTCAAAGACTAAATGGACTACATCTTTTTCTCAATTTTGGCTCTTCCATATTTTTTTTTTATTTTCTGCCATATACTTCTATTTCCCACAATTCCTCATCATAAAGGTAACTAGTGATAACAGACTTGAATACTATAACTTTTTTTTGAGGCAGGTTTTTTTCTGTAGCTTTGAAGCCTGTTCTGAATCTAGCTCTTGTAGATCAGACTGGCCTCAAACTCAAAGAGATCTGTCTGCATCTGTCTCACTAATGCTAGGATTAAATATATTTTCCAAAACCACTCAAGCAAAATGATTTATTGAATGTGATGAATACAAGGGGATAAACAAATGTAAGTATTCCATATATTCTTCATGATCCAGTCAATTTCATGAGTTCCCCAGGCATTCATTCTTCAACGCTCCATCTGAAACAACATATATCTTCCCACTTCTTAAAACCTGTAGATCGATCCTGACTTTTGTGGGCGGGACGGCCTCAGGCAAATGTTTACTCATAAATTGGGGCATGCAGATGCTGTGGCCCGTTTTCCTGTTTCCTGTATCTGTGCATTGCGGGAACTCTGGTTGCGTGAGTGTGCTATTTACATTAAAGTTGTATAAACTTATACCAATTTGTCTGTATTAATCCGATCCGCCTTCATTTGGTGCTCCAACATTGTGGCAGATTTGCCCTGTGCCCACACCAGGACCTGGGCGGTCGCCTCAGCCCCCCTGTGGGTCCCGGGTCAAAGGGCCTTCAGCCACCGCGCTGCACGGGGAACTCGATCTAGTCAGCCTTTGCGAGGGAGATTGGTCACCGGAGGGAAGCGTTGGTAAATAAGCGGGTAGCCTGCTTTACGCACAGCAGGTTCCCATTCCACACCCGCCGATTCTGCTTGCCTCTCCCTGTGGACTCCTCTACTGCTGCGTCTGGCACCGCACGGCTCGTTAGAGAGGCTGCGGGCTCGCTTGCTCGCCACTACTGCTCCGGGGTTCACATTGTGCTTCCGGGTGTGCTTGCCTGCGAAAACCACCACAGCGGCAGACTTGGTCTGATTCAATATAACCTCTTCACACACATTATAAATCCTCAGGCAGAATGATAAATTTCGGTTTTGAGTTGTTTCAGACCAGCCTTCCACGTGGACTCAAGTGGACTCTTCCACCACCTCTGGCAGAAACCAGTCATTGCAGGTAAATTTTTTTTTTCCTTATATAAAAAAAAAGATGTCTGACAATATTACTCTCGAGAATTTTAACGGTCTTTTTGAGTGTGCCATGTGGGAGATCTTACAAGAGGTGTCTAGCACCCCACATCTATGCATTCTTCTGGGATTAGTAATTTTCCTTGGCACTAAATGGTTTGAAAGCAAGGATATGATAGAGTCTTTAAGAGACAAATCCAGGATTCTTAAGGCAGAAGCTGCACGTCTGAAAACTATTGAGGATGAATCCAGGATTCTTAAGGCAGAGGTGGAACAAATAAAAAACTATTGGAGATGAATCCAGGATTCTTAAGGCAGAGGTGTAATGGCTAAAAACTATTAAGCACTAAAATGATATTCTCAAGAATCAGTTTGACGTTATACAGGAAGATAACAGATCCTTGTCTAACAAGACTCTGCTAACTGAGCAAAATTTAGAAAAGATTCAGGTTGATATTAAGGAAAAATT
>NW_004949273.1:66118-76343 GCF_000317375.1 Microtus ochrogaster | reverse complement strand
ATATTATTTGTTATATTTATTATTTGTTATTATTGTTTATAGTTGTAGTTAGTTTAGTTTTGTCTTATTTAGACAAAAGGGTGAGATGTAGAGAGAGCCAGCCTTTTGGGGGCGGGACGGCCTCGGGCAAATGTTTACTTAAATTGTGGCGCGCAGACGCTGCGGCCCGTTTCCTGTTTCCTGTTTTGGTGCATCGCTGGAACTCTGGTTGTGTGAGTGTGCTATTTACATTAAAGTTGTATCATCTTATACCAATTTGTCTGTATTAATCCGATCCGCCTTCAGCAACAAATATCAGAAACCTTCATAAGCTGGATGTTATGTTTTTACTGTGTGTGTGTGTGTGTGTGTGTGTGTGTGTTGTACTTCTTTAGGTAGCAGTCCAAGCATATTTTTCACAGTCTTTCTAAAACTTTTTCAATGCATGTGTCTTTGATTCTGTCTTAGAAAACTACTAATTTTGTATACATAGTGACATATCGCTAATAGAGAATTTCACACTTGATATCCTTTTTGTCCAATGCTGAAAAGAAGACATTGTAGATTGTTTCCCTCAAAAAGGTGGTCTTTGTTAATACTTTACTATTCTCAAAAAGCTGGATTTGTCTGAACATTCCATATTTTCCACTAGAGAGATCTATCTATGCAAAATTGAAACCATAGCTTGGTTTCAGACTTGGCTTTACTATCAATATCTCCTCAGGTCAAATATTAAGATTGAGACATTCAGCCTTGTTTCAGAGACTGCTGATAATCTCAATGACTGATAATAACAGCAGAACGAGGAAAAAATAGAAAGAGGGACTAGTCCTTAGTGTTCAATGTGTTTTTGTTCTACCCAGACTTAGATGTTAAAATCTCCTGCAGAAGTTTTGATGGAGTGCATGGTAGCTTTTCTTAGCTACTAAGAAAAGTTCAAAGTGCTCCTCCCTCTTCCTAATTCTTTCCTAAGCATGCATGTACTTACTCTTTGACTTTTATTCTTGTTGTCTGAAGTTCTTTCCACCGTCTGTAACTAAGCTCCTTACTTACTTTAACTTGTACTTGGCTTTCACTCTACTACTTTTCTACTGCTCATCTTATGTCTGCTACTGAGAGACACAATTTACTTACTGTATTGACTGAGTCTCCAACTCTTAGAATACTTCTTTCAAGTGTGTTTAAAAATTATTTTGTTTATAAGACTTTAAATGCAAAAACTGCAAGTTTTCCTTGTTCATTTTATACTCTACAATCTACAGAGCCTACTTCTGCTTTCTCAAGGGAGACATGATTATTTACTATCTGCCTGATGGCCAGGAGCCCTCTCCCTCTGATTCTTTTGGCTGCCTGTGGAACCCTTTCATTTGCAATTTTAAAATTTAAAAAAAGTATTGCATTCTCTCTAGGCATATGTGGAGCTTGACCTTAAGCATCTGGAGATGCTGTGTTTGTGCTTAGTTACATAAGCCTTGCAGGTGTGCTCAGCACTAACTCGTTCCCAATGATTTGCATGCACTCACTGTACAGCCTTGGGAACTTCCTCATATACCAGTCAGACCCTGTGCAGTTGACATTGAAGTCAGTACTCATCATGGACATGAGGGCCCCTGTTCAACTCCTTGGGCTCTTGTTGCTCTGGTTTCCAGGTAAAATAAAACTAAAATGGGATTTTAATTGTTACACAGTGTTTATTGACTGGAAATTTGGGGTAGTCCTCTACTATGATGCTTATTTTTCTGAGTATTCATTATGTCTTTATTTCTAGGTATCAGTTGTGACATCCTGATGACTCAGTCTCCATCTTCCCTGTCTGTATCTCTGGGAGACAGAGTGAGAATCAGTTGTCAGGCCAGTGAGGGCATTAGCAATTATTTAAGCTGGTACCAGCAGAAACCAGAGAGACCTCCTAAGCCCCTTATCTACCTTGCATCCAACTTGGAAAATGGAGTGCCATCTAGGTTCAGTGGCAGTGGATCTGGGACAGATTTCACTCTCACCATCAGCAGCCTAGAGTCTGAAGACACTGGGATTTACTACTGTCTACAGACTAGTAGTTATCCTCCCACAGTGATACAAGTCATAATATAAACCTCCATGGAAGCAGAAGTGAAAGGCTGAACTGCCTCAGCAGCTCAATGTCACGCCCCACTCACTGAAACTTTTTCTCACAAGTCACAGGATTTTTCAGAAGTTCACACAGAGACATTTGTATTTGTAGAAGATTCTGAACAGTCCTGTCTGTACCCTATCTACGTTCCTCTTCATTTACAACAATACAGAATATCAATCCCCTTTCTCCTTGAGAGAGTTGTTTCCTGTAGTTATTCTGAGTTACATCACCATGGGGAAATTGTATAGAAGAGCAGAAACTATTGGGGACATTCCAAGAAAAAAATCACCTAAATGTAATCAATTAGTTTCTAAGCACCAGTATTTAAATGTCAGAGAACTATTATTAAAACTGACCATAGAAGAAATTACTGCTTTTCTCACTAAAGCTTGAAAGAGAAAGTTGCCTAAACATGATATTCTGTTGTGCCTTGAAATTGTCACTATGGGCCTAATACTCTCAGTTGTCTGCAGCACTTCCCATAGGATCCTTTTGGCTCCTATGTCCACTGGTTTACTTATAAGTTTCAAACAAAATGGAATCATCATCATATGACTTTAAATTCCACTGTGTGAAGTGAAATGTAGATTTGTTTATTTAAAATTATATACAGTACAAGGCTGTTTTGAACCTACTTTCATCAGTGGTATTATTGAAGAACTGATATGCCCATAGAACAGTTTTAGAAGCAAAACACAATATTAACACAACAAAAGTGATCTATCTTCAGTTCTGTTTATTTTTCTAATTGCATTTGTGCAAGATCTACTTTCTGAGGGTACTTTATGATGTCTGATTCATACATGTGTTTATGTGTGCATGTATTAAACACACTGACTTAATTAATGTGATTTTGCAGTAAAGAAAACAAGTGAAAAGATACAATGACACTTTGTGTGGGTCACATTTTCTTAGTTTTGCTGTCTTTGGATATTATTTGTAAATTCTTGAGAGTGTGAATCAATTTTATAAACTTTAGGATTATTAGTTGCTTTATATTGAAGTTATGTGCAAACTGGAGATTCTATATATATTAAAAATCATTCATGGACCAGGAGAGACTAACCAGCGGTTGATGGGGGAGAGTCTTCTGTTTTGTGTTAATTTCATTGGTTAAGCTGGGCTGTGGTGGCACATGCCTTTAATCCCAGCACTTGGGAGGCAGAGGCAGGTGGATCTCTGTGAGTTCGAGACCAGCCTGGTCTACAAGAGCTAGTTCCAGGACAGGCTCCAAAACCACAGAGAAACCCTGTCTAGAAAAACCAAAAAAAAAAATTCATTGGTTAAATAAAGAGACTGCCTCAGCCCTTTAATAGAACAGAAAATTAGGTAGGCAGAGTAAACAGAACAGAATGCTGGGAGAAAGAAGCTGAGTCAGAGTTGCCATGATTCTCCCACCCAACACAGCTGCAGGTTAAGATCATCCCTGGTAAGCCACCTCGTGGGCTACACAGATTATTAGAAATGGGTTAGATCAATATGTAAGAGATAGCCAATAAGAGGCTGGAACTAATGGGCCAGGCAGTGTTTAAAAGAATACAGTTTCTGTGTAATTATTTCAGGTACAAAGCTAGCCGGGTGGTGGGATGCAGCCCCACTGATCTTATTACAACAAGTGGTTAATAACACTTAATGCTATTACTGAAGACACGGATTTGATTCTCAACATCCAGGTGGTGACACACACACACACAGCTAGCTATCTTTATCTTCAGTTGCAGGGGCTCCAGGAATGTTTTCTGGTCTTTGAGAGCACACAATGTACTTACAAGTATAAAAACAAAACACTCACACATATAAAAATACTGTTTAAAAGTGGATCATGTTATGACACAGATAAAAATCTGTATTCACTTGAATGCCTGTAAAGGAGCAATACCATTACTCTTTGTGTATGTGCATATTTTATTGTAATTACTTCTAAATATTTATATTAAGATTACTTTTTATGAATGTGTATACAAATATTTTACTTCATGCCTTTCATTGTTAATTTTTAAAACAATTGGTATACCATCATTATTGTTTTAGATATAAGTGGTCATAATAAACATATGGTTATTTTGTGTAAGCTGAGATAATAATGTATAATATTCTCTCATTATGGTTATGATATTTTCCTGATCTTTATAAATAATCCATGTCAGTAAGGTAATTTTGTGACTTTGTTTTGCATCCTTAGAAGTTTGTCATAAATAGCTGTTGATTCCCAAATAATTTATTTTAAGTCACTATAGAGAAAATTTTATAATTTTCCTTCTTAATTGTCATAGGCATGTATATATTGATATATTGTTAAGATGACCTTTTTGTTGTAAAATACATTCAACTATGTTACTATGCCTCATGGAAGATGAAGACAAGAAGAAATGACAGAAATGAAGAGGAGAAGAGAAAGAGGAGAAAGACACACCAAAATAAAATTAAATTAGTCTTTTTCCTGCCTCATCTTATATATTTTCAAAAAAGTTTGTTAGACATTACATTTTCAAAAAAAATGTAAAAAATTCTCTACACTGACATTAGCTAATGTCTAAGGGTAGACTATTGTTCTCTGTTTATTCTGTGTACTCCATGTGGTGCCTAACCACAACAAGAGCATCGATGGATAAGTCTTTCCTTCTCTCAACGTTCTGTCTTAGTGAATATTTATTCTTCTAGGTACTTAGCTATTTCCAAAGATTGTTTTTAGCTGTCATAGTAATTGTGATGTTTATAACATAAAAAAAGTGTTTTTAGAAAACAGAACAGTGCTTTATTTATTTTAGTACATACTTTTTTTTTCTCTTTTTATTGAAAATATATTTTTCTCACCTAATGTTTACTGATTGTCATTTCCCCTTCATCTACTTCTTCCAATTCACACTGATGTAAGGTTGTCTACAACATTGGACAGTAGTCTGCCCCATTATTTCAGGTCCTAGATCTCAGATGCAGCAGACAAAATCTACACAGGCCAATGAAGGCCTACACTGATGGAATTGGGAAATTTAGTTAATTAATGCTGCACACTTCTATGTGGGGGTTGGGGTATTAGCATTTTGTTAATAGTGGGTGGTAGAGGCTCTGCCATACACATACATTGATGGATTTAAAATAAAAGTCAATGGAAAAGATTTTATGGGTAAAGGACAGCCAAGCATGAGGAAGTAGTGTATTGAAAGCATGTTTATGTGGGCCAAATATTTTCCTGAAAAAAATTTAACCTGGACACGTCACTGAATGACATATCAGTCATTCTGTGTTTGTATTGAAAGTTTCTTTTTTTCTTTTAATTATTTATTTGTTTTTACATTCAAGAATTACACTTCCTCCCATTCCGTCCTGCTCTCCCACCCCCTCTCTTTCTTTCCTTCCTTAAGAGAGGGCAGGGTACCCTGCCCTGTGGGAAGTCCAAAGCCTCCTCGATCCAGGCCTAGGAAGTTGTGTGCCCAAATGAACGAGGGTCCCAAAAGCCAGCACATGCAGTAGAAACAGGTTCCAGTGCTATTATCAATGGCTTCTCAATCTGCTTTAATTGGCAGCCACAGGAAGTTTTGTCCATACACTGTTTCAATATTTGGGATGCTGACATATCAAATTGGTGGTATTTTGTTACCACTGTTTTAATATTGCTTTGAATATGTGTGCATATGTTTAAATTAATATTTACATTCATATAAATATATATGAATCACTTTTAATATATTATGTAAATTATATATTTATATATTTTTATTCGAAGTGAAAAGTCTAAAAGTCCACCTAGAGGAGTTTTACCAAAGTTCCTAGGGGTGTGGCTGCTATGTCTATGGCGGACATAGTTCATTCAATATCTTGGTGTAGTGACTCTGAAAGAATCTAAGTCTCTAAGTCTCATATTTCTAACCTTGTTTGGCATAGTGATAAGCCTAATGATCATCATTCTTTAAAAATGGCATAATATGGCATATGCTAAGAGTATGATATAAGAAAAACAGAAGTTAAAATTAAATATTTAGTTCCTTAAATACAGTTTTTTATTTATTTATTTTTATTATTATTAAAAATTTCTCCCTCTTCCCCACCTCCCATTTCTCCCCCTCCCCACTCCTCTCTCCCTCCCTCTCCAGTCCAAAGAGCAGTCAGGGTTCCCTGCCCTGTGGGAAGTCCAAGGTCCTCCCCCCTCTATCCAGGTTCAGGAAGGTGCGGGTTCAGCCCTCATTGTCCGCCACATTCAGGGAGTCCAGTTTGATCCCAAGCTTTTTCAGTTCCAGTTGAGTTGGCCTTGGTGAGCTCCCATTAGATCAGCCCCACCGTCTCAGTGGGTGGGCTCACCCCTAGCAGTCCTGACTTCCTTGCTCATGTTTTCCCTCTTTCAGCTCCTCATTTGGGCCTTGAAAGTTAAGTCCAGCGCTCCAATGTGGGTCTCTGTCTCTATCTCCATCCATCTCCAGATGAAGCCTCTATGGTGATATGCAAGATATTCATCAGTATGGCTATAGGAAAGGGCCATTTCAGGCTCCCTCTCCTCAGCTGCCCAACTAATTAGCTGGGGATATCTCCATGGATACCTAGGAACCCCTCTAGAGTCAAGTCTCTTGCCAACCCTAAAATGGCTCCCTTAATTAAGATATCTTCTTCCCTGCTCCCATATCTACCCTTCCTCCATCCTAGAAGTAAGTAGCCCAGAAAACCATGCCCACATTTCCTGAAAATGGATTACAGATAATTGTCATTGTTTAGTGTGTTGTAGATGTGTTATGTATAATGGTCAGGAAAAAAGTTGAACAAAGGAGATTAGATTCAGGATCTTGTTTTGAAAAGAAAAAAAGGGAAATGCTGTGGAATAATGTTCTTGTACACTGTAAAGATTTGTCCCTAATACTGGTTTAATAAAATGCCAATTGGTCAGTAGCTAGGAAAGAAGTATAGGCAAATCAACCAGACTACCAAAATTCTGGGAAAAGAAAAGGTAGTGTCCGTCACCAGCCATATACAGGGGAAGCAAGATGAGAATGACTTAATGAGAAAAGTTGCCAAGCCACGTGGCTAATTTGAGTTAATTTCAGTTGTAAGAGCTAGTTAATGATCAGCCTGAGCTAATAAACCAACCAATTCATAATTGAAATAGAATAAAAAATTATTCTTACTATTGTATTGAAATTCTACCACATCAGCATTCTCTTAGTGTACACCTTCCCTTCTATGTTTAGTTTCCACTTTTCTCAATAACCAAAAAAAAATGGGAGTCAATGATGAGGTCAAGGAAGACAAATAACAAAGAAACTCACATAGACACAAAGACAGATAGGCTCCTGGAAGTTAACACTAAAAATTGTTGTTCAAAACAGCTTCCTGAGGTGGAAAAAATAGTTGAAGTTGTTTCAATAGCCTGTTGTTTACAGCTTGATAGGAGTAAAGCACTGCATAAATACTGCACAATATGTTGACTGTATACAATTATTATCTATAGCTGACCCTAAGAACATAGAAGAAAGAATCATTGACATGTTTAAACACTGAGAACTGTGAATAGATCAATAGGAATTTGGTGTGGGAGTTCATATATCAGTCTGTTGATTTCATTGGTTAATTATAATAAAGAAACTGCTTGGCCATCATAGGTTAAAACATAGGTGGGAGGAGTAAACAGAAGAGAAGTCTGGGAGAAAGAAGCTGAGTCAGGGAGTCGCCATGATTCTCCCACTCCAGACAGATGCAGGTTAAGATCATTCCTGGTAAGCCAGCTCTTGGGCTATGTAGATTATTAGAAATGGGCTAGTCCAGGTGCAAGAGTTAGCCAAGAAAAGGCTAGATATAATGGGCCAAGCAGTGTTTAAATAAATAAAATTTGTGTGTTCTTATTTCGGGGCATGAGCTAGCGGGCAGCTGGGGTGCTGGGGACGCACCCCCACCACTCTTATTACTACAGAAATTATGTAATCTATTAAATGAGCAGTGCCTCAAAAATGTTAAAGCTTTGCAAATGATGTCATCATTTGTGATTCCTACAAATGAAAAACAGACCTGAAAAAGTAAAATAGAAGTGAAATCATTTCCTTTTTATAAAACATGGAGGCAAGACCAACATGAAAAGAATAATTTATTAACTATCCCAGACAGTAGCAAAAATAATAATCTGAATCACAGGTAGAGAAAAACAATAGATTGAAAATAGTTAAGTCAACAAGAGAGTTACACTACAAAACAGGTTTATTACAAATTACATAATATTCATTTGAAGAACTAATCTCTTTGAATATGTATCCAAAGAATAGTCCAATTGGAAATTATTGGAGCAAAAATGTCTGAGATGGAAGAGTAGAGAGACCTCTGGATAAGGGCAAGTTGGAGGTCAACTGGGATACTGAGACCCTGCTAATGAGAAAGAAGGTAAAGACAGCAGACAAAGCCAATAAATGATAAGAGCCATGATCCAGCAATATTTAACTTATCCCAACATACAGGTAATTACTAGGAAAATCAAAAGGTTGTGAGGATCTATGAACCGAACATCAGAACTCTAAAGAGTGGGGATTAAGCATTGGGATAATTATGCACAGACATGCAGAGCAATTAGAATGAAATTCTGGTATATTACTTAGAAGTGCAGAGAACAAATCAGTAAGAGAAAGTGTGACATTGGTAGAATTGCCATTTTTACTATGTTGATCCTCCCAATACAAGAGCAAGGGAGGTCCTTCCATTTTCTGGTATCCTCTTCAATTTCTTTCTTCAAAAATTTAAAGTTCTTGTCAAATAGATCTTTCACTTCCTTGGTTAGAGTTACCCCAAGATATTTTATGCTGTTTGTGGCTATCGTGAATCAGTGGCTTCAGTGATTTCCCTCTCTGCTTCCATATCCTTTGTGTATAAGAGGGTGACTGATTTTTTGGAGTTGATCTTGTATCCTGCCACATTACTAAAGGTGTTTATCAGATGTAGGAGTTCTTGGAGTTTTGGGGGTCGCTTATGTACACTATCATATCATCTGCAAATAACGAAAGTTTAACCTCTTCCTTTCCAATTCTAATCCCCTTGATCCCCTTATGTTGTTTTATTGCTATTGCTAGAACTTCAAGAACTATACTGAAGAGGTATGGCGAGAGTGGACAGCCTTGTCATGTTCCTGAGTTTAGAGGGATGGCTTTGAGTTTCTCTCCATTTAATTTGATGTTAGCTGTCGGCTTGCTGTATATAGCTTTTATTATATTTAGGTATGACCCTTGTATCCCTAATCTCTCCAAGACTTTTATCATAAAGGGATGTTGAATTTTGTCGAATGCTTTTTCAGCATCTAATGAAATGATCATATGTTTTTTTTTCTTTCAGTTTATTTATATGATGGATTGCATTGATAGATTTTCGTATGTTGAACCAGCCCTGCATCTCTGGGATGAAGCCTACTTGATCATAATGGATATTTTTTCTAATGTGTTCTTGGATTCGGTTTGCCAGTATTTTGTTGAGGATTTTTTCATCGATGTTCATGAGTGAGATAGGCCTGTAATTCTCTTTCTTGGTTGAGTCTTTGTGTGGTTTCGGTATGAGAGTAACTGTAGCTTCATAAAAGGAATTTGGCAATGACTCTTCTGTTTCTATATTGTGAAATACATTAAGGAGTATAGGTATTAGGTCTTCTTGGAAGATCTGGTAGAATTCCGCATTGAAACCATCTGGTCCTGGGCTTTTTTTGGGAGGGAGGTTTTTGATAACAGCTTCTTTTTTTTAAATGTTTTTATTTATTTATTTAATTTATTTATTTATTAAAGATTTTTGCCTCTTCCCCACCACCGACTGCCATTTCCCTTCCCCTCCCCTGATCAAGTCCCCCTCCCTCATCATCCCTAAGAGCAATCAGCGTACCCTGCCCTGTGGGAAGACCAAAGACCACCCACCTCCATCCAGGTCTAGTAAGGTGAGCATCCAAACAGCCTAGGCTCCCCCAAAGCCAGTAAGTTCAGTAGGATAAAAATCCCATTGCCATTGTTCTTGAGTTCTCAGTAGTCCTCATTGTTCGCTATGTTCAGAGAGTCCGGTTTTATCCTAGGCTTTCTCAGATCCAGGCCAGCTGGCCTTAGTGGGTTCCCAATAGAACATCCCCTTTGTCTCAGTGTGTGGGTGCACCCCTCGCGGTCCTGAGTTCCTTGCTCGTGCTCTCTCTCCTTCTGC
>NW_004949273.1:57067-65088 GCF_000317375.1 Microtus ochrogaster | reverse complement strand
GCTGGGGTTGTTTGTAGGAAGTAGTCTCCTGTGCCCATGTGTTGTAGAGTACTTCCCACTTTCTCTTCTATCAGGTTCAGTGTGTTTGGACTGATATTGAGGTCTTTAATCCTTTTGGACTTGAGTTTTGTGCATGGTGATAGATATGGATCTATTTTCATTCTTCTACAGATTGACATACAGTTTTGCCAGCACAATTTGTTGAAGATGCTTTCTTTTTATCCATTCTATATTTTATCAAAAATCAGGTGTTCATAGGTTTGTTTGTTAAAGTCAGGGTATTCTATCTTTAAATGGATTTATGTGACCCTTCTTCTATATAAGAGTACAGAACATGACTGGGGTAAATTTCAGGCACACTTATAGGATAATTGGAATAATTCTACCTTCTCTATATACATGGCATCTCATCACCAGAAAATTGCTGATATAGCTCAGATTACTGTTCTTCCCTCTATGTGGAGGAGAACACTGACTCTGTCTTGCTTGCTTTATACTTTTATGTGGAACACACCAAACTCATGGTCCTTTTTTATTAACTTGGGTATCAGCATTTTTACAACTTTGCTCTTTATTTTCTTATTCCAAGTTTTTGTCAGAAATCTAGCCAAATGTGTATGGGTCTTGATAACTGAGTTACATGCTTCACAATTTAAAATAAAATGGGGAGATGATGGTGTTAAGTATCCTGGAGCTGCTGCTTGACAAAGATCACAGTACTCAGACAACTTGGACTGACCCTTCACTGCCCTTGCTGCTTATTGGTAGTTGACTCACATCTCTTGCTCATGTCTCTGAAATTTTTAGTATTTTAACTTTTTGCTGGTAAACGCTGCTCACCAAAGTCTAGAACTGGGGCAGTGCAACAATTCCTGTGAAAGCTTATGTTAAGAACAAAACTTATGGTGGTTCCCTGGGAAAATTAGGTGCATAAAAATTTAGTCTCTATAGAAAATATTATTTAAGTGGTACCAATGATCTTGAGATATAGGACCTGAAACAAATAATTTATGAAGCAAAATTTAGGGAAATTTTAAAAGCGGGACACATGATGACGGCCAAACCACATTTGATTTTCATCTCTACCTGTCACATACTTGGAAGACTTTTAATATTTATACACTTTGGAGATACTGAATTGATGAAAAATTTTTATAAATCATTTGTGTCTTCTCCCAGGAATGCTATTTCCAATGTTCCCAAGACAGTAATGAATAGACTACTCTCCCCACTTTATGGAAATATTTTTATCTACTTGATGGTATTTTTTGTGCTTTTGAGATTGTGAATAAGCCATGGGTTTCTTTATGAGGCTATAAGACATCTTTGAGACATTTGTCCCTGTTCTTACTCAGAAGCAAGATAACCAAAAACAAAAAAAACAAAAACAAAAAAAAAAACAAAAAACAAAAACTTGAAAAGATCAACAAGAAATGGTGGGCTAGAGGAGTTGGCCATAGTTCAGAATTCAAGCCTATTCCCACTATACACCTAGGCAAATGTGGACACATGCAGCAAAAAAGTTAGACTAGATAAAACTACCTCTCTTCTACACAGAGACTTATATTGATGTGCAAAAATGATATGAAAATATGATAAAGGTATTCTTTAAAGATATAAATTACAAACATTATATTTTGACAAATTTCTGAATTATTTCTTGGGCACTCTGATCATTAAGTGTTAATAATACACTGCTTGGGACATGGTAGTTTGCTAAGAATGCCATGAAGATTGTTTTGGTCAAATGTCCTTCATTCAAAGGAGTAACCAACCTGAGAACAACTTGTTTTATGCCTCTAGATTCCTAAAAATGTGGGTTATGGGGTTAATGATTAAAAATGATAGCTGTTTTTCAAAGATGTCAAAAGTTGAGGGAAAATGATTGAAAATTATAACTTTTTCCTGTTGTAGTTTACAAATGGTGACTAAAAGATAAGCAAAAGGAGGTGAAATACCTGCACAAAACCAAAACTGATATGATCTATGGTTTGAAACTACATAAAGGTATACCTACTTACTAAATTTTATATAAAGAAAGAAGTTCTCGGGCTACTAGTCAGTCAGATTATAAGATCCTCCTGATCATCATGGTCTGTCTCACTCATTTCCCCACCTATTCTTTACATCTTCTGCTGGAAACTGTCCTCTATGGGGGATGATTATTGGTATGTGAGATCACCAGTATTTTTCTCTAGGAGTGGACTTGTGAAGTTTAGAGGACTCAGAGAAGAGAACCTGTGCACTTGTGTCGGCTCTTACAAGTACCAAAGCAGATTGTCCAGGCAATTTCTAGAGTCTCAGTGCTCTCTCTACATAGGGATTTTATGTTGAACATTTATAGAATATGAATGAGTCAGGAACACAATAAGTAGGAAATTAAGAAAATAAAAATCATTTACTGTGTCATTATATTTGTATAACTATTCATTTATTTCAGGAACCAGTGAAGATATTGTGTAGTTTCAGGGTGCACACACAAATCCTGATACTCTTGGAGAGTCAGATTTTTACCTCCTGCAGGACTAGTAAGAGTCTCCTACTTAGAAACGAAAACACTTAGTTGATTTGGTAGCTGCGGAGACAAGGCTTCAAATCTACATGTTCACCACACTTGTCTCAAGAGTCCCATACAGTTTCAGTGGCAGTGAGTAAGGACCTGATTTCACACTGTAAATCACTAGAGTGGAGGTTAAGGATTTGAGAGTTTGTTGTTGTCAGTGAATTCTAGAATATCTTTCCACAGTGACAATACCCTGAGCAAAACCTGCCCTGCTTGAAATGATAAAGCTGTTTCAAAAATTTCTTGTTTGGAGTGCAGTATGATTCATTCAGCAAGGCTGAAGATATGCTTAGGAGACAGTTGTTTCCCTGTGACTTTCATGTATCAGAACAATGAACCCCTAGGAAAAAGGACTTTTCAGGAGAATTCATGCTGGAAGAAGAAGTGGCAGCAGCTTATCTGAAGACAAGAGATGTCAGTGACTTACAGGATGAGAAAAGTGCATTCAGTTCTATTTAGTGGTAGAAAGGAACACATATTGAGCAGCACCACTTCAATGTGTATATATTTTTCCTTGTGTTTAAACTTTAGTATCATTTCAGGACACCACAAGATTGAGATAATACTTTGGATGACCTTTTCTCATCTTCCAAAGTAGCCTCATTGAATAAGATCTTCTTTTTCTCGTTTTTAGTTTTAAGTTTGATTATTGAGGACATTTTTCTAGACCAGGCTCAGGGCATAGTACGTGATCTCACCTTATGGAACATTAAGAAATTCTCTGAGCCTTTATAAGAGGAAGTTGCTGAAGAATTCAAAATAAAAAGTAAATATGTCCTCAGAACAATTGGAACTTATATATCCAACAAGGAACTATTATCTAAAAGAAACAATGAACTAAAAGTGCAAACAACCAGTAAATCAACATAAAATCTAACAAACCAAATCATAAATGGGATAATAAAATAGTTCTCAAAAAATAAAATACAAATGAATAATAAACAACCTCTGTTATTACAATCATTCTGCCATCATTTCTGCAATGTCCCCTGACCATGGAAATGAGATATGATATAGATGCCCTGTTTCTGGCTGAGCAGAGCACTAACACTTATTATTTGCACTTTACCATTTGTGACTCTCTGTCTCAGCACCCTATACTACAAAAGAAAACATCTCTAATGGGGTTTGAAACTGCACTAACTGAAATGTATAGAGATATAAATTTGGACAATAGTTGACACTGAGGATTTTTAGCTAAATAATAGTAGTTGGTTGGCTTTTGAGGTCAGTGAGCTCTGAAACCTTTGGCTCTTATGCAGATTTCCAGCATCAGGTATATTTTATGCCATTTTTTAAAGAGCTGTGCCACATTTGATCCTATGATCTAATCTTTATTGTAGATAATTATTGCAGCTCATGTGTTTCGTAGTTTTGTAAGAATATTCAATTTTCCCCTCAGCAATTCATATAACACCTTTTCAGTACAGCAAGAACTAACCATCAGGGTCTATCTTCTCTATGGTCAATACTGATTTGTCTCCACATTCTTTTACAAATGTGTCTAGTGTACTGAAATAGCATCTCACCATAAAATTCTGGTTGGAAACTATCTTAGTTTGCATACAATATTTGTGATAATCATCATAACATCAAGCAATTTATCAAAATGATTTATTTTGATATATGTTTTAAGATTAGAATCCATGATGATAGAGATAAGGCATGGTGGCTGGAGGAGCACATGAGAGATCAATTCTTGAACTTCATGAAGGAAATAAAGAAGAAAAATTGATATATTGCTTTGAAATATCAAAACTTACTGGTCCCAGTAACATACTTCTTCCAGCAAGCTCAAACCTCCAATATATACAGTAAAAGAAAGTCTGAACCAAGTGTTCAAGCACTTGAACATCTGGGGTACATTCTCATTCAAATGACTACAATAATCAAAATCAGTGAACATCATCCTCAGTGTTTTGGGGATCTTCAGTATAGGTTTCATCAACTCCTAGCAGGTAAGTATCCCAAACCTGGCTCAGGGATATTTATTTGTCAATCTACATCTTCTGGGATGAGCCTAAGGCCAGGTGTAGGTTAACTCTACAGAATCTCTTTTATATTACTGAGAATATGCATGAAAATCATCAAATAATAGCTTATTTTATGACATGGTTACAACATTCTTAATGATGATTTTCCCTTCCCTGGCTCCTTCTTTAGACCTTTCCTCCCATGCCCCTCCACACTTAATACCATGTATCTATTACTCTCTTTTCCACTTTTATGTCTCCTGTGTGCTATCTCTGGCACTAAGCAAATTCCTCTCCCTTTCTACCACAATGGTTTCTCAGATTCATCAACTATTTCAAATAAAGCACAGAGCCCCAGAGAATACCTTACACAGTCTTCTCCAGCTGTATTTATTTTCTGAAAAAAATTACAATTTTCCATTTTTGTATCCAAATAAATGGTTTTTAACAATAAAGAAAAGGAAGCTATTGTGATTTCAGAAAAACGAATACAAGTGATTACATATATCTGTATAATATGATAAACATGATGCGAGGAATAATGTGATAGATCTCATTCTTGCTTTCATTAATTCAAGTAATATACTTATCTTCACTTGTAGAAACCATCTAAAGATGAAAGTGCAGACTAGGATTTGCCTAGAGCAAATACCTTAAGAACAGCACCATTTCATTTTCTCTTATTTACCAGGTAAGAGTTCCCATTTTCAGTGTCCCTGCAGAGCACCTGTGAATATCCATGAGTGTGGAAAGAACTGCTATAAAGCTGCCACTACATTCAAACATCACATTTTTGTAAAAAAGGTACTAATGAGAATGGGGAGAAAAGGGAGTATGGAGAAGATATAGTACAGAATAAAGATAATATATACATTTCTGAGAATTCATAAAATGTGAATTAAGCAAATTATCTGCAAATGCTGCTTTGTCTTTTACTGTGGTATGCAGCAATCATGCAGTGAGATTTTGAACGATGTAGCAGAAGGCACACCCACCAGGATCAATGCATTCTGATGAAGATAAACCCAGTTTGCAAAGCACCACAACCCATAAATATAGAAGGGTGTATTTTCTAAAATTTAAATTAAAAAAATAAGTATGGAATTTTAATGTGGCAATAAGACTTACACATTAAATCTTTAGTGGAAAACAGAAAAACATGCATTTATTTCTAAGAAGAAATGAATCAGAAGACTAAATATGTTTTAGTAAGTGAGACCATCGTTGTCACATAATCTCCCATTGTTTATTACTGAGCACATGGTTTACTTATTTTGATGAGAACCACCACTTCAGAGGTATGCCAAGTGCTATAGAGCCTGCTCTCCACAATTTGGTTCCAACTGATTTTCAAGGTCCAAAATCAATGTCAGAATAAGGTCTCAGTTGAAGTGTATTTCATGAAAAAAATAGATATGAACATTTGACCTACTGTATATAAAAGTTATTAAATTATTATATTAAATAATTTATTGTTTGTACAACATATTAATAATTCTGACAAAGTGTGCATCATGACTAATACCCACCATAATGATATTATCACATGTCCTCCCACTGAATCTGAGCATTATGAAAGAGACACATTTCCTTTTTCCAGTGGATAGACCAGGGAACTGTTTATTGATGAGGAGTCACAGACAAGCAGGGAAGTGCAATGAAGCTGCTACCTCTTGCTTTCTCCCATACTTTCCCTAAGTGAGGCACATATCCAGTGTTTCTCTAGTAAGACTCTCCAATTGTATCATATTGCACATATGATACAATTGGAGAATTGCACATATGATACAATTTGAACATATGTTCAAAACAATTAAAATGAATAATAACCACTAAAAATCCTTAATTATACAGATGATTTATTTATACATGTTCAGGAAAATATCCAGAAACCAAGGAAGATGGGCAGGTCTAGCCCATTTCTTGTTAGTCTATGTGCCAGAAGGCTGATTTTGCTCTAAGTGGATATTTATGGAGAATCTCTTCTATATCAACTTGTGCTTATGCATAATACCTGTTCCATTATGGCAATTCACAGAACATCAAATAGACCAGAGACTCTTCATTCAGTAACTAATTAAGAAAAGGCACAGTCCCAAAACCAAAAATGTAGGCAGAACTCTTTTAGTCCTGTAGAGGAGAGAGAGGCAAGATCAGAGGATCCAGAGAGTTCCCTGACATTATGAAAACATGGCCTGCAGAAATTTCTGACCAGGATTTATGGGGGCTCATAGATCAGAGAGCCTGTATGGGTCTGACAGATTCTCTACATGTGTGTTATGGCAGAGTAGTTTGATGTTCCTGTGAGACACCTAACAGTGGGAGTGGGGGCTCTCTCTGACTCTTTTGGCTGACTGTGAAAATCTTTCATCTATAATTTTAAAACTGAGGCAAAAATACAGTCTCTGTAGGCATATGCGGGGATTGACTTGACCATCTGGAGACTCTGGGTTTTCTTTAGTTACTAAGTAAGCCTTGCAGCTGTACCCAGCACTAACTGGTTCCCAATGATTTGCATACATCCACTGTGCAGCCTTGAGGACTTCTTCATATACCAGTCAGACCCTGTGCAGTTGACATTGAAGTCAGTACTCATCATGGACATGAGGGCACCTGTTCAACTCCTTGGGCTCTTGTTGCTCTGGTTTCCAGGTAAAATAGGGCTAAAATGGGATTTTCATTGTTACACAGTAGTATTTTGACTGGTGTTTTGGGTAAGTCCTCTTTATGATGCTTAATTATATGGATACTTATTATGTCTGTACTTCTAGGTATCAGATGTGACATCCTGATGACCCAGTCATCATCTTCCCTGTCTGTATCTCTGGGAGACAGGGTCACTATCAGTTGTCGGGCCAGTCAGGGCATTAGTAATTATTTAAACTGGTACCAGCAGAAATCAGGGGAAGCTCCTAAGCCCCTGATCTACTATGCATCCAACTTGGAAAATGGAGTGTCATCTAGGTTCAGTGGCAGTGGATCTGGGACAGATTTCACTCTCACCATCAGCAGCCTAGAGCCTGAAGACATTGGGACTTACTACTGTCAGCAGTATAATAATTATCCTCCCACAGTGATACATGTCATAACATAAACCTACATGAAAGCAGAAGTGAGAGACTGAACTGTCTTATCTGCTCCATGTCATGCTCACTCACTGTAATTGCCTTGACGGGTTACATCGTCCAGGGTTAGTAACCGTCTAGCAGTTTAGTTATTTCAGGGTCCCGGAGAGGCACTATCTGTAAGATAAATGGGCTAGGAGAGAAGAAGAAGGCCATGCTACATTTGTCAGAGCCTCCGTTTATTAGAGATGGGGTACAGCTTTATATATGGTAAGGAGTTGGGGGATGGGCACAGGGGTCTGAGCTCTTGCCACGTGGTTCACGTTGGTCACGTAGCCAGGAGGTTACCTCCGGTCAGGTCACTGTAGGCCAAGAAGTCACGAGTTGACACACCTAGTTCCCTAGATAGTTTGGAATGTG
>NW_004949273.1:55567-56004 GCF_000317375.1 Microtus ochrogaster | reverse complement strand
TGTGTCCCAAAGGTTAAAACTGTTAGATGTTTAGTCTGCACCTTAGTTTTAAAGCAAACCAGAATTTAAACTGCAGAAGGAGCTCAGCATTAGTGCTTCAGGGCAGGTGGGATTTCTGGGTGAGGTGAGCTGGATTTAGCTATCTGAAGCACATCCTGGCATTTATCTAGTCGGGTCTCCCTGGACTCTCGAGGCAGAACGGCATCTCGCATCCTTGGGGGCAGGGAAGACCGGACCAAGGACCTCTCTCCAATCGCCTCTGGAACACTTCTGTGGGGCGTCCACAGTGTCGACATCAGATCCAGATTTTATTTTCTTTCTGTGAAAAAAGCATAAACATATCCTCGACCCCAGATATGTATAGGTCGGGTTTTTTTCACAATGCATTGCAAGGGCTTTTCCACCTTGCCTTAGCAAAGGTCAGCTTGGTGTTATCA
>NW_004949273.1:49244-51802 GCF_000317375.1 Microtus ochrogaster | reverse complement strand
GTGGGTTCCGCTAACAGATAGCTCTCCAGCAGCCAATTTGGGTGTGGGGTAGGCTCAATAGGACGATTTCTAACACAATTATGGGTGTGGGGTTCTCTGTAGACTCCCCAGGGTGATGGTTCCTGCAATGATTTTAGGAGGAAATTGGCTCCTAACAACTCACTGAAACTTTTTTCACATGTCACAGGGTTTTTACAAAAGCTCACAGAGAGACATTTGTTTTGTAGAAGATTCTAAATAGTCCATTCAGTACCCTTTCTTTCTCTTCATTTCCAAGAGTACAGATTGCCAATGCTTTTTCTGCCTAAATAGAGTTGTTTGCCATGTGTAGTTGTTTGCCATGGAGTTGCATCACCATCTGGAATTTGTACAGAAGAGTGGGAACTATTGGGGACATTCCAAGCAAAAATTATATAAATGTAATGAATTAGTTTCTAAATATCAGCATTTAAATGGAAGGGAAATATAATTAAAAGAAACTGATAGGCAGAGGCAGGCGGATCTCTGTGAGTTCGAGACCAGCCTGGTCTACAAGAGCTAGTTCCAGGACAGGCTCCAAAACCACAGAGAAACCCTGTCTTGAAAAACCAAAAAAAAAAAAAAAGAAGCTGATAGTAGAGAGAATTACTGCTTTTTTCACAAAGGCAAGAGCACAAGAGGCAGAGTAAGGGGAGGTTACCTAAACATGGTGTTTTGTTGTGCCTTGAAATTGTCACAATGAGCACTGATGCTCTCAACTGTTTGTAGCACTGTGCGTAGGATTTTTCTGGCTCTATGTCCACTGGTCTGCTTATAAATACCAAACAAAATTGAACTACTGTCATATGACTTGCAGTCCCACTATGTGACGTGAAATGTAATTTGTTTATATGAAATTATACTCAGTAAATGGTTGTTTTGAACATGCTTCCGTGAGTGGTATTGTTGAAGAACTGATATGACATAGCACAGTTTTAGAAACAAAACAAAATACCAATACAACAATAGTGACCTATCTTCAATTCTGTTTGTGTTTTCTAATTGTATACATGTAAGATCTACTTTCTCTGAATATTTTATAACTCATTTATATGTGTCTATCTTTCATGTATTTTACACATAGACATAATTACTATGATTTTACACTAAAGAAAAAAGAAGTCACATGATGTAATACCGCATTTCTGGGTTCACAACATCTTAGTTTTGCTGTCTTTGGTTTTATTAGTAAGTTCTAGACAGAGTTAATCAATTTTCAAGACTCCACCAGAAATATTAGTTGAATCATATTGAGATTATGTGCAAACTAGAGATATAAATATTTAAAAGTAGTTCATGGAGCTGGAGAGAATAACCAGTGGTTAATAATAGTCAATGCTCTTAATGAGGGCCTGGCTTTGATTCTCAGCACACAGATGATGACACACAGCTTGCTATCATTAATTTCAGGGACATAGGACACTTTTCTGGCCTCTGAAAGCACACAATGATCTTACAAACACACAAGCAAAACCCTCATACATGTAAAAATACTTTCTAAAAAAAGGCTCATGTTATGACACAGATAAAATCTGTATTCTCTTGAATGCCAGTTAACATACAGGAGCAATACCACTACCCTTTTGTATGTACAGATTTTATTGTCATTACTTCTAATATTTATATTAAGATATCTTTTTATGAATTGTATTGTATACTAATCAACAAATATTTTACTTCATGCTCATTTTTAAAAGAACTGGAATATCTTTGCTATTGTTTTATGCATACGTGGAGACAGTAGATATTTTGTCTGTTTTGAAATCTGAAAAATATTTGTGTAATGTTCTTTCACTCATTATGACTATGACAATTTTCTTACCTTCATAAACAATAAATGTCAGTAAGTTTTTTTGTAAATATCCTTTTCTTCTTTAGAAGTTTATCATAGAAGCAATTGATTCCCATATAAATAATTTTAAAACACTGTAGAGATAATTGTATAGTTTTTCTTCTTAATTATCATAAGGAAAAATATATTGATATATTGTTAAGATGACATTTGTACGTCAACTATGCTACTACACATCATGGGAGATAAAGATATGAAGGAGATGGCAGAAGCTAAGAGGAGGAAGAAGAGGAGACAAAGAGGAGGAACAGACAATAAAATAAAATTTACTTTTTTTCTGTTCTATCTTACACATCCTTCAAAACAACTTTGTTAGAAAATATATTTCCAAAAAAGTATCAAAATTTCTTTATGGTGTCAGAGGTTTTAGTACTGACATTAGCTCATCTCTAAGAAAAGACATGTTGTTCTCTGTTTACTCTGTGTACTCCATGTTGTGCCTAACCATAACGAAACAATCAAAGGATAAGTCTTTCCTTCTTTCAATGTTTCCATATATAAGTGAATATTCATTGTTTTAGTTCCTTAGCTATTTTCAAAGACTTGTGATAGCTGTCATAATAACTCTGATGTTATAACAAAAAATGGTGTTTTAGAAGAAGTTCAAATGGCCAAAAGACACTTAAGATCATGCTCAACCTCCTTAGCGATCAGGGAAATGCAAATCAAAACAACTTTGAGATATCAT
>NW_004949273.1:46651-47933 GCF_000317375.1 Microtus ochrogaster | reverse complement strand
GCTGGGAGGAGGCGGAAAATTTTTTTTTCTTTCTTAATAAAAAAAAAATAAAAAAAATGGTGTTTTGAGAAAACAGAATTATATTTATTCTATATTATACATTTTTCTTTTTTCTCTTTTTATTGAAAATATACTTTTCTCACGTGGTATTTCCTGATTATCATTTCTCCTTCCTTTGCTTCTTCCAATTCCTTACCTCCTACTATTTATTCAGGATCCACTCCCTTTCAGCCTCTGAGTAGGAAACTAACAGGCTCTGGGATAAAGCTTTCTTGATCATTTTGATGTGTATGCATTATTTGGATAATCCCTTTGGGAACTGTGAAAAAGTTCCCACAAAAAAAAAACAGAGTTTCTTTTTATCTTAGGTGAATTTTGTTCCCTATATTGTTCTTTTATGCAGTTTCATTTTTTTTTTTTTGCAGTTTCATTTCTTGAAAAACAAATATTTACATTCAATTTCTATTACATTTTTATTCTTGTTGGGATTCAGAACAAAGCAACAGAATCCAATCTGGTTAGTATACCCTTAATCTGGTTATGACCTTCAGCCGTACTTTATACCCCCCCAAAAAAAATATCTGTAGTATTTATCAGTAAATTGTGTTAGAATTGTTTTGTCCTGAGAAAGTTTTGGAAATGGTTATTCTGTGAATATTTATTATGTACTTACTAACATTTATTTACAGGTTTTCCTGATCATGCTTTTTCATTAACTCAAAAACCTTCCATGAAGCATTATTTTCTTTGTTTAACTCTTGTATAAGAGTTCAATGATCTCTTTGTGCAAAGTCTCTTTGCAGTGCTGTGAGTTGCAGGTCCAGATCAGGCTCCTCTCTGTGGGCTGGGTTACTGGATTCCTCCTGGAGCCGATTTCTTTCTGTTCCTTCTGCAGCACGGTTGTCAGCTATGCTGTCCTTAGGTCCGTTGTCGTTCTGCTGAATGCATCGAATTAGACGTTCTGGAAGCCATCTCGCTTGTTTTTCGTCCTGTGAGAAAACACAGACATGCCCTCGACCCCAAATTAAAATGGGGTCGGGTCCCTTCCAAGTCCCATCACAAGGATCTTTCCATTTGGCTTTAGCAAATGTGGTTTTTGTACCATTATGCCACAATCTGTCTGCAGCTGTTAGCTCATGGACATCTGTATTTAGAAAGTTTAGCATAAACAATGCATGATTTAAGGCATTGTGTGGCGTCTGAGGATACAACTCCCCTGTCTTTATTTTTTGGAGTTGTGTTTTCAAGGAGCTGTGTGCCCACTCCACAATTCCTTGTCCTT
>NW_004949273.1:30910-42529 GCF_000317375.1 Microtus ochrogaster | reverse complement strand
CTCGTGTGGCCCTGCCTTTTTAACGGGGAGCGACAGGTATCCGTAGTCCAGGGGGAGCATGGGAGTTGTAGTTTTCCAAAAGAACAACAATGATGCAAA
This sequence comes from Microtus ochrogaster, assembly GCF_000317375.1. Lineage (NCBI taxonomy): Eukaryota > Metazoa > Chordata > Mammalia > Rodentia > Cricetidae > Microtus > Microtus ochrogaster. The sequence continues at coordinate 42,430 of NW_004949273.1, read as the reverse complement.
GCATGTGACTGCTGTGCAAGTTCAACCTGAGATACAGCAATTATTTTTGTAAGTTCATCAGCTAGAGCATTACCTCCAGCTAACGGACCAGGAAGACTTGAGTGTGCTCTGATATGTCCCACAAAACATGGTAACTTTCTACATTGTATGGCTTTCTGAATCTTGAACAAAGAGATCCTGCTGAGACGAGCTGACTGCGGTGTCTGCTGCTGGCTGTGGTGTGAAACCTGTTGCTTCAGAACTAAGATACAAACTGAACATTTGAGTGTTCTTGGTTTATGGGACAGGACTCATTTTGAATAAAATATTAAACCTAAGAACTAAGACCCACAGGGAAAGAAAGATACAAAATAAAGTATGTCTAAAACCCCCCTTCACTTAACAAGGGGACAGACTGAGGTTTTAACAGCTACAGAGACTAAAAATGAGATTTAATAACAGCAAATGGTATTATGCTCTTAACGGTAATGACCTGATGTTTATAGCTGCATATAAGGTGATGGGAAAAATCTGGTAATGACCAATGGTGCTAAATACATCGGTAATGACCAAAAGTAGTATGAATTTATGGTAAAGAAAAACATGAAATTATGAATAATTGGAGAGCTGGTACTGACCAGCTAAACATGAAGTTATGAATAATTGGAGAGCGGGTACTGACCGGCTAAATATGTAATTATGAATAATTGGAGAGTTGGTACTGACCGGCTAAACATGAAGTTATGAATAATTCGGAGAGCTGGTATTGACCAGCTAAATATGAAATTATCAATAATTGAGAAAGCTGGTTTTGACCGGCCAAACACGAAATTATGAAAACTGGAAAAGCTGGTTTTGACCGGCTAAACATGAAATTACGGTATTAAAAATCTAAAGATTGGTATTGACCGATGATATATCTAAAGATCAGTATTGACCGATGATGTGGAAAAATCCTGATTGTGAGTTGCTGCGATTGACAGTTGGCTGAAAGAGAGGTTGTGACGATGTATGTTGAGAGTTGATACGCATGCTGAGAAAGTAAACTCTGAATGATGTTCTGTACCAGCGGAAGAAACATTTTCAACTCAGGTGAATCTACTCTCCTTTAAGATAGGAGAATATAGTCTTTGGGAGCATAGTTATACATAAAGCATTGTGATGCATCATGACGAGATATAGCTGATACACAGGGCCTGAAAAGTATATTTCTCTCCACTAATCTCTTCTCTTTACAGAGGTCGGCAGTCAATGACGGGTTTGAAGCTTCTTCTCCCCAGATGCCTAAGACAGGGGCTTGCATAAAAGATGCCTGTTCCAATGACAGGAAAATTTGGGTAAATGAAGAGGACTTTGCCCAAGTCAGGCGCGATGTATCTGTCCTGTTGCAGAAGCACAGGGTTTATTAAAATTAATAAGAGAGAGTGGATTGTGGGCCCACATTTCGATATGGCATAAAAGCCATTAGCCTGGTCCAAGCTGATTACCTAGCTCTGAAGACAAGCTGTCTCTGCCCTTAACAAAAGCCAGGATGCCTGCTCCTAGCTTCTTTTGTTAAAATGTGGATTACCTGAGAAGAGATGTTTGACTGAAGCTGATGACTTAAGAGTTCAGATATTTGGTGCTTCCTTCCTTTTGTAATTAGGAAGGATGTCTTATAGAGATGCTAATTCAGGGCCTACCTGACTGCCAGATGAGGATGTGACTCAAGCCCAGGCACCTGGTTGCCTAGGTGATGGTGTAATATGTTTTCCCCCTCCCTGCTCAATTTGGTGTGGGTATATAAAATGTTTGGACAATAAACGAGAGATCTGGCCTTTTCCATGAAAAAAAAAAGAGTTCAATAAAACTGAACTAAGGTTGCCTACAACAATGGATTATAGTCTGTCCCATTCTTTCAAGTCCTGGATCCCAGATTCAGCAGACAAGGTCTGCACAGGCCAATGGAAGCCTACATTCATGAGTTTGAGGAATTCCCCAGTAATCACTACTGCACACCTCTATGTGTGGGTTGGGGGATTAGCATTTTATTAATAGTGGGTAGTAGAGGCTCTGCCATAGCACATACATTAAGGGATTTAAAATAAATATAAGAAAACACATTGGAGGAGGTAGAATCACATTTTTATAAAAAAAAAAGATACTAATGAGAATGGGAGAAAAGAGAGTATGGAGAAGATATAGTACAGAATAACCCCAAAGATAATATGTACATTTCTGAGAATTCATAAAATCAGAATAGCCATTTTAGGTTACTGAGACAGTCAAAGGACAGTGTCAAGGTGTCATCAATTAGAATGTGAGAATAAACTAGATCTGCAGTCTGATCAATTAGTATGTGAGAATAAACTAGATCTGCAGTCTGATCAATTAGTATGTGAGAATAAACTAGATCTGCAGTCTGATCAATTAGTATGTGAGAATAAACTAGATCTGCAGTCTGATTAGTGTCATGTGTAAACACATTTAGGGTGCTACGTTATCAGAGATACTCATTCTATGCTTTGCACAGTACTGTTGGAAATTTTGATATAGACTTAATTTCTGTCCCACCTGATGCCATAGCTGTCCATTCCCAAAGAAAAACACAAAGACTTACACTAACTATAAACTCTTTGACCTATTATCTCAGACTTGTTTTTAACTAGCTCTTGAAGCTTAAATTAACCCATAATTATTATCAATTTTCAGCCACATGGTTGTATAGCTTTTCTCAGTATAACATTTCCATCTTGCTTTTTGCTGCATCTTGCTGGTGTCTGTATCTCTGTATTTTCTCTTCCCAGAATTTTCTTAGTCTGGTTGCCCTGCCTATACTTCCCACCTTGCTACTGACCAATTAGCATTTTATTAAACTCTTATGAGTGACACATTTTTACAGTGCACAAGAGTACTGACCTGCAATATTTCCCCTTTTCATTTTAAAACAAGAACTCTGAATATAATTTCTTTGTTTACCTTTATTTTCTAGATCATTCTCCATAACAACTTGTAATCAAGACTCTAAAGAAAGGCAAACATCCACAGTCCATTTTTGGGAAACGTGACAGTAGCTTTCTTGGCTACTTCCTGCTCACTGAGGTGATTTTAATTTTATGGGGAATCAAAGAAAATTTAGGAATGTGGTCAAGTCCTGACTGGAAGTTCCTGTGAGGCTGGATAATTTTAGTCAGCAGTCTTGAGGCTTTTCTGAATGTAGATTTCAGAGGAAAATGCAACAAAGTTCCTCTGAAACACTGGATCATCTGGGTCCTCTGTTCCCATTGGAGATTTTTCAGAATGAATTCATAGCCCCTTCTTTCCTGTGTAAACTAAAGGAAAACCTCTTCTCCAAAGTAACACATCTTTTGACTTAAATTTTGAAGTCAAAACATTTCCAAAATATATTGGCTGGGTCAATCAAGCAGCATTTAAAGTCAAATGTCTTTTAAAAGCTGTTGCTCCTTCCTCAGCAGTCGAACAATTGAAAGACAACATAATAACACACAGTATCAAAATTCTCTGCTTATTTTCCTTCTTTACATGACTTTTTAAAAAAAATCCCTCTATTTCTTTTATTTGTATTCTTAATATTTTTATTTAAAGCAGGGCTTCTCTGTATATCTTTGGCTCTTTTGGATCTCACTCTGTAACCTATCTGGCCTCAAATTCACAAATTTATTTATCTCTGCATCCCCAATTCTGGAATTAAAGGCATGTGCCACCATACTCAACTACTCTACCTCTCTTATTTTGAAGGAATTTATCTTTTTTCTTTTTCTCTCCCAAGTCTATGTACATGTTCAAACATACCATTAACTGTTTAGAGGAGTTTTATTTTTGTATGAATCTGTCTTTAATGTGCAACTTTATTTTTTTTTAACCTCATGAGTCTTTAATCTGCCAAGCAACATGGCTAGGACTAAAGCTGTAGCTTTGGGAACTGGTTCATTCCTTAGGTTTCTGAAAATCTAGCTTCATGGTATAGAAACTGTTGGGAGACGTGTTTAATGCCATAGCTCTGTGGAGTTTAAAAGCCTATGCCACTACCAAGAAGCCTGCTACTGGCTCCTCATAAACAGCATTTAAGTGTTTGGTGGCAGAGACTCTTAAAAGAGCTCTACTGATTTGGCTGCTAATGGTGAGTTACTATAGGCTAAAATTTCTGTCCCATCTGATCCAGCAGCCATTCAGTTCCAAAATATCACACAGAGGTTTATATTGGTTATAAACTGTTTGTCCTATTATCTCAGGCTTATGTTTGACTGGCTCTTAATACTTAAATAAACTCTTATTTTTATCAATGTTCAGTCATATAGCTTTGTGTCTTTTCTCAGTGTAGCATTCTCATCCTGTTCCCTCGTCATCTGGCTGTTGACTGCATCTCTACATTTCCTCTTCCCAGATATCTCCTAATCTTGTTGTTCCACCCATACTTCCTATACTTCCTGCCTGGCTTCTGGTCAATCATCATTTTGTTAACCTAATACTAGTGATAAATCTTTATAGTGTACAAGAGTATTGTCCTACCTTGGATTGCCTTTTAAATATGTCTCTTGCTGTCTTCTCTGAATATCTCAAAATATATTTTAAGGACCAAATTATGCCTCCTCCCTTATATTATAAATCCTTACTCTCCATATGAGGATATTTGTAGTATCAGTTTAAGAAGGAATGGAGTTTATGTTGGATTCTACAGTTGTCAGCTAACCTGATTTTATTATCCTCAGCAAAAGAGGAAAAAGTGGGCTCTGTGTCAGTCATTACTCACTGACCCCATGTATAAGAAAAAGAAAAAATCTGTGAGAGGCAGACATGGAACTGGCCAAAAAGATAGACATTCTGAGACATCTGGTATAATAAAAACTGGCATTTCTTGATCTTGAACTTACAATCTCATAAATACTAAGATGAATTTCTTATCTTATTTAATCATCTGGAATCCTATGTTTCATTGTTCATACCAGTGTACTGTCTTCACACTCTGTGGTCAGATTGTCACCAGGAGACCCCTCTGTGTTTATGTTTTCTCTGACTGTGGGGAAAGTGTATCCAGGCTTCGTCCTCTGTACGTTCAGTAGGTACCAGTGTTTTCTTTCATGAAAAAGTGTTTTCATGCTATATTCTGATCATATCCATAAAAACAGAATAAATTAATAATGTTACTGTTTGTGGAGTTATACTCCATTTGGGACTGTAGTGAGCACAATCTCTGTTGAAATCTTTATGGCCCAGGACACAGGTTTACTGTTTATTGTAAAGCAAACAATAGGAGTAGTAGTAGTAGTGGGGCTCCATCCTTGCAGAAGTAAAAGACAGACCTAAAAATCTAAAGCATTGTCTTATTCACATTAGCTGATGAACATAATACCAGCTTTACAAGGCAGTGTGTCTGGAGAACATTCATCTCTGATCACAAACATGTCTGTCTACCCAAACTATCACCACACTTGTCCCCACTGGGTTATTAATATTGCCTCTGTGTCTTGTCTTACTCATTGTCTACTAGAAATATCATTCTCCTCAAGAAAATGTGGTGTAAAAGCTTTTAATTCACAGTCATCAGAAAAGTAGTTATCAAAGCTATTGAATGAATATACAGTGTTAGGGGAAAGTTTCTATCCTTTGCTTTATTATCCAGGAGATCCTTAAGGCTCTGCTCATGATAAAGGTTGTTTTTAGCACTCTTAGTTGCACATCAGAACTAGATGATAATTTTTTATGGTGGAAGCATATTTGTTGAAGCATATGGGCAAACCTAAAAATTTCACCCAAATGATTTTTTTTAGAACATGGAAAGGCTACCAAAAATGTGAATGCTTCTCTCCTGTTACAAAAACAATAAATATGCTTTACAGTGAAACAGTACTGTCTATTATATGTATAACACACTATTTTCCAATTATATCCTTAGATATGTATGACAGAGGATTTCAATCCTCTTTCAAAATATGGTATTAAAACATTTTACTGGCATATGAGCTCCACATAGATGTAATGTATATTATTTGAATATAAAACACTGTGTGTGAGAGATAACATGGCAAAATCATCACCAGTGACCTCATTAGGAGCGACTTTCCTATAATTTCTCAGAGTTTTCTCAAATCCATTAATTTTTTGCTATTATTTTTATTTTCAGTTTACTTTTATATTTTTCTGATAAAAAATAAGAAACATTTTATTAGTATTTTTCTTTACATTTATAGTCATAGGAGTGTAATTCATTTCATTTTAATTAATGATAGTTCCTAAATCCTGCATTTAACATTTTGTAAAAATTAAGAAGGTAACAGATAGGCACAAAAACCTCTCCAATCTCTTGTTCCCATTCTTACTCCTTAAGCAGTTCCAGAATTTGTTTCAGTTCTTATTCTGTAAGATCAGTTAGACAGCAGAATGCATCATGGTTGTTCAACTCCCACAGCCTGACCTGAAAAAGTCTGTTTTCATCGCCATTCCATCTGACCTACCTGTAACATAGCACATTGTGAAAAGAGCCAGGGCCTCAGGAACTCTGTTTCATCGGGACGTTTTTTCAGCATTATGCTATTTAAAATCCAAAAGCCAAAAGAGTTACTGATTTCTCACCTGACATTGAAGTTATTATACATGTTTTTCAAACATAAGAATCCAGAATAATTGTTACTTTCTAAACTAAAGCATCTGCTATGATGTTTTCATAGTACTCCACAGGGAGATTCTTCACTGCTAGTCAGAGATAAAAGTTCATCAGTAATCTTATCATGACTGTTTGGCCTCCTAAGTTCACCATCTCACAATGAGGTACCATTTTAAGCTCCTGCAGCTGCTAACACTATGGATTCCTTTTAAGGAGAGAAATAGGATACAGAAATAAAATAGAGTGAAAGGCTAATCTTTATGGTAGCTACAGTCTAAGTCTTTACTGTTCACACTTGAAATGACATGTTCTGTCTTCTAGGATGCAAATGTGAGGCTGACATGTCTGAAAGTGAGATGTCAGATTAAGCAGTATCTATGATACAGGGAGAAAATTGGCACAGATGGAATTGAATGGTCTTGTCTACAATTAGCTGAGATCTTTTAGAATGATATGGTCACATGTTTTCTAAAAAACTGTTTATAATTAAGATAAAAATTTTATTCAAACCATGTAAAGATTTCGTTTCTTTGAGTACACTTAGGGTTACTCCCTCCCTAAAGGTAATGGTGTTTGCTTATAGAAAGAGCAAGTAGTATATCTCTATAATCTCCTTAGCTTGTTGCCTTGTAATAGGAAGCTCTTTTTTCAAACCTTTGCTACTGTCATGATATTTTTATGAAACTCAGAGGCCTGCAACCCACTTCCAATTAACAATTGATCAAATTTTGCATTACCTTGTGCTCGAGGACCTGACAGACCCGTATTGGATCACATGTGCATTATATATATAGGACAAAACCTATTCGTGATTATGTCTTCCACCTGGATGAATAATGAAGTCAATTCCATATCATCTGATTTAAATTCTGCAGTTTCAATATGCAAGACAACTATTTATGTATATTGTGAATCAGTAACTATATTGAGAGTTTCTTTATAATCCCTTAGTACCATAAGAATAGCATATAATTCTACCATCTGGACAGAATTATAAGGGCTTTGTTCCACCTTAATTAATTCTTCTGATTTGTAATCTGCCTTCCCTGATTTATGTATCAATATAAAATGTGTGGGCTCCAGTTATTGGTACATCATGTACAATTCAAGAAAGAATCCAACAAGTTCTCTTTATAAGGTTAAATATATCACATTTAAATTAATTTCTATTAATTTCTATCCAAAAATTAACAAAAGCCCTTTGTTAGAGTTCATTGTCTTCCCATAACTTTTTTTTTTATTTTATGAGCAATAAAAGGCACTATAGTCTCTGCTGGGTTTATTCCAGATAATTGACAAGGTCTCATTTTACCTTTTATAATTAATTCAGTGACCTTTTTCACACATTTTTAATTTTTACTTGGTTTATGTGGTAAAAAAAATCCATTCTAAGATAATATTCTCCCTCTGCATTAGAATTCCTGTAGGAGAAATTCTGGAAGGCAATATGACTAGGATACAATTAAGATTTGGATTCAACCTATCCATATGTGCCTCATTTAATTTCTCCTCAGCAGTCATCAATTCCTTTTTTGCTTCAGGTGTTAATTCTCTGGAATTATTCAAGTCTTTATCACCATCTAAGGTTTTGTTTAAATAAATTTTTAGATCAGGTGTTATCCCTACAGCCAGTCATAGATTGGAGATGTCTCCCAATAATCTTAGAAAGTCATTAAGAGTTCACAACTGGGCTCTCCTAATTTGTTCTTATTTTCTGTAATCCTATTCTGTAACCTAGGTAATTAACAGAATCTTCTCAAGGGCAATTTGTAATCCCCATTTAGGCAAAGCTTTCTTACTTCTTTAACATTCTTTCTAAAGTATCTATATTTGAATCAGATAACAATATGTCATCCATGTAATGGTACATTATAGACTTAGGAAATTGCTTATATATTATTTCCAATGTCTGTCTAAATAATGGCGCAGGGTGGGGCTATTGAGCATTCCCAGTGGGAGGATGGTCCACTGATATCTCCTATTATGCTGTTAATAATTATAAGTAGGGACTGTGAAGACAAATTTTTCTCTATCATTTTCTTGTAGAAGCATATTGAAGAAACAATCCATTTAATCAATCACTACGAAAGGCCATCTCTTTGGTAACAGAGAAGGCAGAGGAATTCCAGATTGTAGAGGGTCCATATGTTTAATAACCTTGTTGATAGCTCTAAGGTCTATTACCACTCTTCATTTTCCAGATTTCTTTTTAACAACTAATACAAGAGAATTCCAAGGGTTGATAGATTCTTCCATATGTCAAGCATCTAGTTGTTTTTGTACCAAAAGTTCTAAAGCCTACTGTTTTTCTTCAGCTAGAGACCATAGTTTAACCTTTATTGGTTTCTCAGCCATTTTAAGGGCAGTGCCTTCAGTACCTCTGATGGTTTATCAATTGCAAATGGCTAGTGACCATCATCTATAATATCTTTTAATATTTCCCCAGAAATGTAAGTTTGGAGGGGGGTGATGGAATGTTAATCTCAGTATTCCATTGCTGCAATATGTCATGGACCCACAAATTTACTGCAAAATTAGCTATATATGGCCTTAGTCTTCCTCACTGTCCTTCTGGCCCTAGGTATTCAACCGATCTCATGCTTTGTCTTACCTAAGATAGGGTTTCACTTCTTAGGGACTGAACATCTACCTCTTGTAGAGGCCAATTTAGATGCCAAGATTCTGGAATAATGATAATTATATCCATACCTGTGTCTAGAAAGCCTTCAATAAAAATGCCATTTATACACAATCTTAGCTTTGGTCTTTGATCATTTATAAAAATCTTCCAGAATACATGTTTCCTATGTCCAAAGGAGTTTCTGACTCATCCTCCAAATTTATTTCATCATTCAGATCAGTTTTTTACAGTAGGAGCTGGGTTTTTTTTTATTTCCCTGGTGATTCATGCTTTCTACAGTAACTGGGAATGACTGGACCACATTCATCTTGAGAGCTTGAAAGATGTCTGCCATGGTGTTTCCTGATGGTATCACATTGCCTTGCTTATCTTTTATTGACCAACATTCATTGGTCCAATATTGGCCTTTGCCATACCTCTTACAGACACCTGAAGGCTGAGTCTTTCTACCCCTGCAATTCCCACAGGAGGCATTATTCTTAGGAACCCCTCATCTACAATCCCTTCTCAGATGTCCTGTTCTACCATAATTAAATAATTTGGTATTTTGATGTCTTCTTTAACCATTGGGAATTGCTTCTCCTACCAAGCTTCAGTATCATAGTCAAATGTCTCGACATTCATTGAATGCAAGACTCATTCATCCACTGGTGCTGATGTGATCTTTAAAGGCCCAAGGATCCTTTTTGCATGCTAAGTTGGCATTCTCATGAGTCAGATTCAATTAATATATGTCTAGATTTGGGGTCAGTTACCCATATTAGTACAGCCCTAGTTGGGATTTGTAAAAAGTCACTATTCTCTTTAACCATGTTTAACCCTTAGATATGAATCAACTCTCTTTCGTAGTTTTTGAATCCTGTCCCAATCCTTTAAAGCTTCTGTGCTACATAGGACAAGTTGTATTCATCATAAAGTTCTTGATCTTGAAGATCAGAGTGAAGTCCCTCACCTATAATTTAATCTAGAGAAATCTCAAGGCCACACTAGTTATTTATTTAGGGGAGACTTAGATATCACTGTCCCTTGAGTATCAATAGGAGAGGTGTGTGTTTGTGTGTGTTTTGTACTTCTGTAAATTAAGGAGCATTCCAAGAAGATTTTCCACAGTCTTTCTAAAAGTTGTTCAGAGAATGTATCTCTGATATTGTCTTAGAAAGCAATTGCTTTTGTATACTCAGTGACATATCTCTAACCCCAAATTTCACCCTGATGTCCCTTTTTGTCCACTGCTGAAAATAAGACATTTTACACTGTTTTCCTCAAAAAGATGGTCCTTATTAATGTGTGACTCTTCTCAAACAGCTGCATATGTCTGAACATTTCTAATTTTCCACTACAGAGATCTATCTATGCACATCTGAGACCTTAACTCAGTTGTAGACTTGGCTTTACTATCAATGTCTTCTTAGGTCAAATATTAAGATTGAGACATTCAACCTTGTTTCTGAAACTGCTGATATTCTGGATAGCTGATTCTCAATCTTAATATTTGACCTAAGGAGACATTGATAGTAAAGCCAAGTCTAGTCTGGATGAGGAAAACACAGAAAGAGGGACTAGTCCTTAGTTCACAGTGTGGTTATGTTTTCCTAGACTAGCCATGGTAAAATCTCCTGCAGAATTCTATGTAGAGTGCATGCTATGTTTTCTTAGCTGATAAAATGTTCAAATTGCCCCTTTTTCTTTCTACCTCCTTCCTAACCACCCATCAACTTACTCTTTGACTTTTTTCATTGTTATATGAAGTTCCTTTCCATATTTTGCCACAAACCTCCTTTCTGACCTCTATGGATTTTTCTATACTTCTTTTTCCTTTTTCTTTTTCTTTTAGCTACTAAGATATACTATATTATTTGAGTGTTCAACTCTTATTATACTTCTTTCCAGTTTGTTTAAAAAGTATTTTGTACTAAGACTTTGAATACAGTTGGGGGGCATTTAGGTTGTTCCCACGTTGTGGCTATGACAAAAAAATGCTGCTAAGAACATAGTTGAGTGCATGTCCTTGTGGCACAATTGAGCATCCTTTGAATATATACTCAAAAGTGATATTACTGGGTCTTGAGAAAGGTTGTTTTCTAATTTTATGAGAAATTGCCACACTGACATCCAAAGGGGCTTTACCAGCTTGCATTCTAACCAGCAATGCAGAAGTGTTCCCTTTTCCCTACAACCTCTCCAGCATAAGTTGTCATCATCAGTGTTTTTGATCTTGTCCATTCTTACAGATGTAAGATGAAATCTCAGCATTGTTTTGATTTGCATTTCTCCAATGACTAAGGATGTTCTGATAATA
>NW_004949273.1:28418-30305 GCF_000317375.1 Microtus ochrogaster | reverse complement strand
TTCGAGACCAGCCTGGTCTACAAGAGCTAGTTCCAGGACAGGCTCCAAAACCACAGAGAAACCCTGTCTCGAAAAACCAAAAAAAAAAAAGAAATTCTTTCATGTATAATTTTAAAACTTAAAAAAAATTCTCTGTAAGCATGTGTGGGGTTTGATCTTGAGCACATGGAGATGGTGGGATTGTGCTTAGTTTTGGAAGGCTTGCAGCTGTGCCCAGCACTAACTGGTTCCAATGATTTGCATGCAGTCACTGTACAGCCTTTAAGACTTCCTCATATAGAAGTCAGACCCTGTGCAATTGTCATTGAAGTTAGAACTCAACATGGACATGAGTGCTGCTGTTCAGCTCCTTGGGCTCTTGTTGCTCTGGTTTCCAGGTAAAATAGGACTAAAATGGGATTTTTATTGTTACACAGTTGTTATTGACTGGAATTTGGCAGAAGTTCTTTATTATGATGCTTAATTACATGAATATTTATTGTGTCTTTATTTCTAGGTGTCAGATGTGCCATCCAGTTAATCCAGTCTCCATCTTCCCTGTCTGTATCTCTGGGAGACACAATCACTATCAGTTGTCAGGCCAGTCAGGTGTTAGTAACTATTTAAACTGGTACAAGCAGAAACCAGGGGAAGCTCCTAAGCTCCTGATCTACCGTGCATCCAACTTGGCAAATGGGGTGTCATCTAGGTTCAGTGGCAGTGGGTATGGGACAGATTTCACTCTCACCATCAGCAGCCTAGAGCCTGAAGACAATGGAACTTACTACTGTAAGCAGTGTAGAAATTATCTTTCCACAGTGATACAAGTCATAACATAAACCCCCATAGAAGCAGAAGTGAGAGGCTGAACTGTCTTAGCTATTCCATGTCATCTCTCACTCACTGAAACTTTTCTCACAAGTCACAGGTTTTTTTTTCCTCACAGAGAGACATTTGTTTTGTTGAAGACTCTAAACAGTCCACTCTGTACCATATCTTACTTCCTCTTCATTTCCAGAAATACAGCTTACCAATGCCTTGTTTGGCTTAACAGAATTGTTCCCCATGAGTAGTCTGAGTTACATCACCAACTGGAATTCATACAGAAGAGTGGACACAATTGTGGACATTAAGAGCCAAAAAAAAAAAAAAACCATTTTAAGTGTAATAAATTAGCTTTAAGCACCAGAATTTAAATAAAATATTTAAAAGAAATTGATAGTAGAAAGAATTACTGCTTTTACAAAAGTGAGTGCACAAGTGACAGAGAAAGGAGAGGTTGCCTAAACATGATATTCTGTTGTGCCTTGAAATTGTCACTATGGACACTGATGCTTTCAACTCTCTGTAGGACACATAGGACTTTTCTGGCTCCTATGTCCACTGGTCTGTTTATAAGTGTCAAGGAAAATTGAACCACCCTTATATGACTTTCAACCCCACTGTGTGAAGTGAAATGTAGATTTGTTTATACAAAATTATGCACAGTAAATGGCTGTTTTAATCATGCTTCCATAAGTGGTGTTATTGAAGAACTGATATGCCATAGCACAGTTTTAGAAATGAAACAGAATACCAACATAACAATAGTGACCTAACTTTAATTTTGTTCATTTTTTAAAATTGCATATGTATAAGATCTAGTTCTTGTGTATATTTTTATGATGTCTCATTCATATATGTATCTGTCTGTCATCTATTTTACACACAGACATAATTACTATAATTTTGCACTAAAGTAAACAAGTCACAATATGTAATATCATATTTTTGTAGTACACATTTTCTTAGTTTTGCTGTCATTGGATTTTATTTGTAAATTCTGCACTTAGTTATTCAATTTTAGAAACTTCTTCAGGAATATTAGCTGCATTATATTGAGTTTATATGAAAACTGGAGAATATATA
>NW_004949273.1:18348-28318 GCF_000317375.1 Microtus ochrogaster | reverse complement strand
TATATATTACTCAATATAATACTCAATGCTCTTAATGAGGACCTAGATTTGATTCTAAGAACCCAGAGCTAGCTTTCTTTAACTTCAGTTACACAAGATCCAGACCCAATTTTTGCACTTGAAAGCAGACAATGATCACATAAGCATACAATTAAAAACCAACACATGTAAAAATACTTTTAAAACATGGCTCATATTATGACACATAATATCTCTATTCACTTGAATGCCTGTTTGCATATGGGTGCAATGCCACTACACTTTTTCTATGTATAGATTTTATTGTAATTACTTCTAATATTTATATTGAGATTTCTTTTTTATGAATGTGTATACTAATCAGCAAATGTTTACTTTATGCCTTTTATTGCTCATTTTTAATATAATTGGTGTATCTTTTTATTGTTTTAGACATAAGTGGTGACAGTAGACATTTTTTGTGTACTCTGAGATTAAAATGCCTAATGTTCTTTCACCCATTATGACCATGATATTTTCCTGAACTTTATAGAAAATAAATGTAAGTTATTTTTGTGACTATGCTTTGCTCCCTTAGAAGTTTATCATAAATAGCTGTTTATTCCCATATAAATTATTTCAAGGCACTATAGAGATAATTATATAGTTTTTCTTCTTAACTTCCTAAGGATAAATATATTAATATATTGTTAAGATTAACTTTGTATTCTGAAATACATTCAAATATGCTACCATGCATCATGAGAGATGAAGATAAGGAGGAAATAACAGAAACTTAGAGGAGGAAGAGATATTAAAATAAAATTATCTTTGTTTCTTTTCTGTCTCATCTAGGACATCTTTTAAAACAACTTTGTTAGAAAATACATTTTCAATAAAATATCACAATTTCTCTATGGTGTCTGAGGTTTTAGTACTGGCATTAGCTCATCTCTAAGGGTAGACATATTGTTCTCTGTTTACTCTGTGCCCTCAATGTTGTGTCTAACCATAACAAGAGCATCAATGGATAAGTCGTTCCTTCTTTCAATGTTTCCACCCTAGTGAATATGCGTTGTTTTAATTCCTTAGCTATTATCAAAGACTTCTGGTAGTTGTCACATAACTATGTTGTTCATAAAAAAATGGTATTTTGAGAAAACAGAACTTTCTTGCATTATACAGTTTTCCTTTTTTAGTGAAAAAATATTTTTCTCACATGATAATTCCTGATTATCATTTTTTCATTCTTTACTTCTTGCAATTCCTCCCTTCCTACTGTTTCATCAGTTTCCACTCCTATCCACCTCTCAGTAGAAAACTAACATGCTCTGGGATGAAGCTTTCATGATCATGCTTTATAATTTTTGATGTGTTCTTAAATTTTGTTTGTATGCAGCCTCAAGTAAAAACAGAATTATCCAAAAGTCTTTGGCTACTAAATAGCATTGCCAACAGTGTGACAAATGAATGATGGAGACGACAGTATGAACTGGCCTTTGACAAATGGAAAAAAAAGAAAGTAGTAAACATTTGGTTCCTTTATATGATATAAGACTAAACACAGACTGGACCCAAATAAATCAGTTGTCCAAAAAATTCCATTGTGCTGAATGTTTCACAGAGAGTCATTATTCTATGTCACTGTGCAGCAGGAAGATGGTAAGTACAGATTGGAGCATGTGGCTTTCCGTATGAGCTCCTACTCTTATATCAGTAGAGGTAATCACATCAGATGTAATTATGTCATTTTATCACATTTTTAAGTGACTAAACTATTCAAGAAAATATTTACAGAGATGAAAGTTAATACTATAAAACTGACAAGTTGGTGGGTATTTTAGCTTTCCTATTCACTCAAATTATTGAATTCTAACAAACATTTGAAGAACAAACACAAATATTCCTCATTTTATTATACAACCTCATAGAGAACGACTAGACGTAAGTACATTGTTAACATAACCTTAATAGAAAAATCTAGACATAACAATAATCAAATATTACAAAATAAAATAGCAAAAAGAAATGTTATACATCAATATACAACAGCTTTAATAAAACTGAATCATAATAACAAATTTAAAATTGTTCAACAGAATTAAATATCTATATCTTTTTTCTTTATTTATTAAAGATTTCTGCCTCCTCTCTGCCAACACCTTCCATTTCCCTCCCCCTCGCCCAGTCAAGTACCCCTCCCTCATCAGCCCTAAGAGCAATCAGGGTTCCTGCCCAATGGGAAGTCCAAGGACCACTCACCTCCTTCCAGGTCTAGTTAGGTGAGCATCCAAACTGCCTAGGCTTCCACAAAGCCAGTATGTGCAGTAGGATCAAAACCCAGTGCCATTGTTCTTGAGTTCTCCATAGTCCTCATTGTCAGCTATGTTCAGCGAGTTCAGATTTACTCCATGATTTTTCAGACCCAGGCCAGCTGGCCTTGGTGAATTCCCGATAGAACATACCCATTGTCTCAGTGTGTGGGTGCACCCCTCAAGGTCCTGAGTTACTTGCTCGTGCTCTCTCTCCTTCTGCTCCTGGTTTGGACCTTGGGATTTCAGTCCTGTGTTCCAATGTGGGTCTCTGTCTCTGTCTCCTTTCATTACCTGAAGGTAAATATCCAGGAGGATGCCTATATGTTTTTCTTGAGGTTCACCTTCTTATTTAGCTTCTCTAGGATCACGAATTATAGGCTCACTGTCCTTTATTTATGGCTAGAAAACAATTATGAGTGAGTACATCCCATGTTCCTCTTTTTGGGTCTGGCTTACCTCACTCAGGATAGTGTTTTCTATTTCCATCCATTTGCATGCAAAATTCAAGAAGCCCTTGTTTTTTACTGCTGAGTAGTACTCTAATATGTATATATTCCATACTTTCTTCATCCATTCTTCCATTGCAGGGCATCTAGGTTGTTTCCAGGTTCTGGCTATTACGAACAATGCTGCTATTAACATAGTTGAGCATATACGTTTGTTATATGATAGGGCATCTCTTGGGTTTATTGCCAAGAGTGGTATTGCTGGGTCCAGGGGTAGGTTGATCCTGAATTTCCTGAGAAACCACCACACTGCTTTCCAAAGTAGTTGCACAAGTTTGCATTCTCACCAGCAATGGATGAGTGTACCCCTTTCTCCACAACTTCTCCAGCAAAGGCTATCATTGGTGTTTATGATTTTAGCCATTCTGACAGGTGTAAGATGGTATCTTAAAGTGCATTTCGCTGATCGCTAAGGAGGTTAAACATGACCTTAAGTGTCTTTTTGGCAATTTGAACTTCTTCTGTTGAGAATTCTCTGTTCAGCTCAGTGCCACATTTTATAATTGGGTTGATTAGCATTTTACAGTCTAGTTTCTTGAGTTCTATATATTGGAGATCAGACCTTTGTCAGTTGCGGGGTTAGAGAAGATCTTCTCCCAGTCAGTGGGTTGCTTTTTTGTCTTAGTGACAGTGTCCTTTGCTTTACAGAAGCTTCTCAGTTTCAGGAGGTCCCATTTATTCAATGTTGTCCTTAATGTCTGTGCTGCTGGGGTTATACATAGGAAGTGGTCTCCTGTGCCCATGTGTTGTAGAGTACTTCCCACTTTCTCTTCTATCAGGTTCAGTGTTTTCGGACTGATATTGAGGTCTTTAATCCATTTGGACTTGAGTTTTGTGCATGGTGATAGATATGGATCTATTTTCATTCTTCTACAGATTGACATCCAGTTATGCCAGAACAAATTGTTGAAGATGCTCTCTTTTTTTCCATTGTATACTTTTAGCTCCTTTATCAAAAATCAGTTGTTCATAGGTTTGTGGGTTAAAGTCCGGGTCTTCTGTATGATACCATTGGCCGACTTCTCTGTTTTTATGCCAATACCAATCTGTTTTCATTACTGTAGCTCTGTAATAAAGTTTGAAGTCAGGGATGGTAATACCTTCAGACGATCCTTTATTGTATAAGATTGTTTTGGCTATCCTGAATCATAATAACAAATTTAAAATTGTTCAACAGAATTAAATATCTATTTCTTAAAACATACAATTGGCTAATAGATATGTGATAAAAATGTTCAATTCTACTAGTCATAAATGGTATATCAATACAAGCATAATGAATATATTTCTAAGGAGAGGTAAACCATCCATTGTAATAAAAGTCTGTGTTACCATTAGGCAAATCATCATAAGGTTTCTATTATGTGTTCCAGTGATCTTATTATTGAATCTATATGTTATTTAATAATGATTGTCACCTTAATGTCAGAACATGGTCAAATGAACCATGATGGATAATCCATTTGGAAACTGTGAGAGAGGTGACATAAAACAGCAGAGGTTCTTTTATCTCAGGTGAATTTTGTTCTCTAATTTGTTCTTTTATGCAATTTCATTCCTTGCTCAACAAACATTTACATTCAATTTACATTACATTTTTAGTCCTGTTGAAATTCCGAACATAGCAACAGAAGCCAATTTGGCTAGTATTATATCATTAATCTTGATATGACCTTCTGCCTTGTTTTATGCTTTCCCAAATGAAATCTATAGTATGTATCAGGAAATTGTATTAATATTGGCCTGTCCTGAGAAAGTTCTTGGAAAGGATTATTGTGTTAATACCTATTATGTGCTCAATAATATTTATTTGCAGGTTTTCCTGATCACACTCTCTCATTTACTCAAACAACCTTCCATGGAACATTGTTTTCTTTGTTTTATTCTTGTATATGAGTACACTGACACTGAAGTAAGGTTGTCTACTACATTGAATTATAGTCTGCCCCATTCTTTCAGGTCCTTGATACCAAATCAAGCAGACAAGATCTACACAGTTCAATGAAAGCCTTCGTTGATGGGATTGAGAAGTTTCCAGGAAATTATTATTGCACACTTCTATGTGGGGCTGAACAATTAGCATTTTATTAATCTTGAGTAGTGGAGGCCCTAATATAACACATATATTGATAGATTTAAATTAAATAAATTTTTTGAAAAAGCATTGGAGGAGTTGAAATGGGGTAAAATATAGCCCAGCATGAGGAAGTAGAACATGGAAGCATGTTCATGGGGACTAAATATTGTCCTAACAACATTCCAACCTGTCCATATCACTGAAGTTCTTATTGGTCAGTTTGTGTTTATATACAAAGCTTCTTCCCCAGAAAGTTTTATTTATTCTTTGTTTAAATATTTGGAATGCAGACATATCAATTTAATGTCATTTTGTTATTTCCATTCTTTTAATATTCTGCTTTGAATATATATTCATGAATATTTTTATATATATATTTGTATATATATTCAAATTAATATGTACATTAAGTATAATATGCACACATATGTATTATTATATATAATATATATTATTGTATATATATGTATTATATGTGTGTGTGTGTGTGTCTATGTGTCTGTGTGTGTATGTATTTGTATTCAAAATGAAAAGTTCTGGAAGCTCTTCTAGAGGAGTTTGAGCAGAGTTTCCAGTGGTGTGGCTGCTATGTCAATAACAGACATAGTTCATTCAATAGCTTGGTGTAGTACTGTGAGACAGAACACAGCCTCATATTTGATACCTTGTTTGGCATAGTAATAATGGTAATGAACATTATTCTGTAAAAATTGTGAACTGTGGTATATGCTAAGAGTATGGTATTAGAAAAAGAGAGATAAAATTAAATATTCATTTTCCCAAACACACTAGATGTATTTTTTAACAATTTGGGTATATGTGTCTGCATCTCTGCCTTTTCTTTTCCCAGAATTTTCCTAGTCTGGTTGCCCTGCATACACTTACTGCCTGGCTATTGGCCAATCAGCATTTTATTAAACTAATATGAATGACACATATTTACAGTACCCAAGAGAACCATCCCACAACATTTCCCTTTTTCTTTTCAAAACAAAAACTCTGAATGTAATTATCTTTGCTTATATATTTTTTTTTTCTTGATCATTCTCAATAACAACTGAAAACCAAGACTCTAAACAAAGGCAAAAATCCGCTATCCATTTTTGGGAAATGTGGGAGTTGTTTTCTTGGCTATTTCTTGTTGACAGGGGTGATTTTAATTCTTTGGGACTCAAAGAAAATTTATGATTATGGCCATGTCCTGACTGGAGTAGTCTATGATGCTAAATAAGCTTAGTCAGCAGTCTTGAGACTGTTCTGAATATAGAAGTCAGAGGTAACTGCAACAGAGATTTTCAGGAACATTGGATCATCTGGGCTCTCTGTTCTGATTGGAGATTTTTCAGGGGGTTTTACTCTGTCAAACTTTATTTTTCTTAACCCAGAATAAATCAGCCTCTCATTTCCTGTGGAAACTAAAGAAAAACTTCTTCTCCTAAGTAATAGATCTTTTGACTTAAATTTCGAAGTCAAATTTTTTAAATATATTGGTTGGATTAGTCAAGCAGCATTTATAAGCAAAAGTCTTTTCACAGTTGTTGCTTCTTCCTCAGCAGTCAAACAACTCAGAGATAATATAATAGCACCTAGTATCCAAATTCTATGTTCATTTTTCTTCTTTACATGTCTTTTTAAAAATCTGCAATTCTTTTATTTTTATTCTTAATTTCTGTTTATTTGCAACAGGGATTGTATTTTTGGCTGTTTTGGATCTCACTTTGTAACATGACTGGCCTTGAATTCACAGAGATTTGTCTGTCTCTGCCTTCAGAGTGATGGAATCAAAGGATGTTCCACCATGCCCTACTACTCTACCTTTTTAATTTTAAAAGATTTTATCCTTTTTCTTTTCATTCCCAAATCAAAGTATATTTTTAAACATACTTTAAACTGTTTAGTTGTGTATTATGTTTGTGTTAATCTCTCATTACTGTATATATTTATCTTTTTTTTTTTACCACATCAGTCTTTAGTATGTTTTGCAACATGGCTAGTACTAAAGTTGTAGCTTTGGTGACTGGCTCCACCCTATTCCTTAGGTTTTTGAAAATCTAGCTTCATAATGTAGAAACTGGTAGGAGCCATGTTTAATGCCACAGCTCTGTGGAGTTTCAAGGTCCATGCCACCACCGAGAAGTTTGCAGCTAACTGCTCATAAACACCATTTAAGTGTTTGGTACCAGACACTCTTAAAAGAGCTGCAAGGTTTTTGTCGCTAATGATGAATTACAAAGCCTCTCTTGTAGGATCTCAGCTTCCCTTTGCTGCCAGCAAACAATATGATGGAAAAAAGACAGTTGCCAAGAGGCTGTGCTTGGCTTTGTTCTTGTCTGTCTACTGTCTGGAATCCTCTTTTAAAGCTTTCTCTAGCTTTATGTGAAAATACTTGTGAAAGGTTTGGGTGCCATTTGTAGACAGAAGTTTCTGTCCCATCTGGTCCCCAACCACAGCCATTCTGTTCCAAAGAAACACAGAGACACTTATATTAAATATAATCTGTATGGCCTATTACTTCAGGTTTATATTTAGTAAACTCTTAATACTTAAATCAATCCATAATTTTTATCAATATTTTGTCACATGGCTTGGTACCTTTTCTCAGGGTATCATTCTCTTCTAGCTCCCTCTGCATCTAGCTGATGACGGCATCTCTGCCTTTCCTCTTCCCAGATTTGCCCTAATCTGGTTGCCTCACCTATACTTCCTGCCTGGTTTCTGGCCATTTATCATTTTATTAAACTAATATGAGTGACAAATCTTTACAGTGTACAAGAGCATTGTCTCATCTTATATTAAATTTTAAGTATTTCTCTTATTTGACTTCTCAGAATTCCTAGAAATATATCTTTTATTTTTGTTTTTTTAATTTATTAGATTTTTAAAAAAATAACAATTCAAGTTCCCACCCCCTTCTCCCCTTCCATTCACTCCACACACCCTCCCACCCCAAACCCATCCATTTCTCATAGGTGATAAAGCACATTGATTTGTAGAAGATTGAAGGCCCTCACAACTATATCTAGGCTGAGCAAGGTATCATCCAGAGACTAGGTTCCCAAAAAACCAGTACATACAGTAGGGATAAATCCTGGTGCCACTGCCAGTGGCCTTTTAGTCTGTCCCAGCCAGGAAACTAACTGTAAATATCATTCAGAGGGACTTTTTGGTGCTATGCTTGTTCCTTCCCAGTTCAGCTGGAATTGGTGAGCTACCATTACCTCAGCTAGAAAGTTTTAGTGAGTGAACCCATCATGGTTTTGACCTCTTTGATTATATTCTCATTCCTTCCAATCTTCAACCAGACTTTGGCTCGGTTCAGTGCTCCAATGTGGGTCCCTGCCTCTGTTTCCATCATTTGTTGGATGAAGGTTCTATGGTGATATTTAAAATATCTATTAATCTGACTACAGGGCAAATCAAGATCACCCCCCTTTCTCTATTGCTTAGGGTCTCAGCTGAAGTCAGGCTTGTATATTCCTTGAAATTTCTATAGAGCCAGGTTTCTGCTAACCCTATAATGGTTCTCTCAATCAAGATATTTCTTTCCTTGCTCTCATCTCAGTTTTTCCTCCATCTCAACTATCACATTTCCTCAAGATGTCCTCAACACTCCACTTCTCTCCTCCTCTTCCCCTTCAAACCTCTTTTTCCTCCCACCACAATGCTCCCAATTTTTTAGGTAATCTTTCCTGTTTCCAATTTCCATGTGGATCTATATGTCTTTATTTTGATTCACCTTATTACTTAAAATCTGTAAGATTATGAACTATAGGCTCAATGTTCTTTGTTTATAGCTAATTTCCACTTATGAGTGAGTGCTTACCATATTCATCTTTTTGGGTCTGGGTTATGGACTACAGACCCTCTGACCCTAAATTTTCTATGATCCCTTGCTTGTTGTGTTGGAGTAAACAATTTGTTTTCCAATGTTTGCAGATGCTCTGAGCATGAGACCCTCCATGATGATGGGGGAGTGGTTTCTGATGAGCTTGCAACTGAAGGATCCTAAGAGCTAGGGCATGGCCATTAATCAAGTAGGACCCTCTATAGGCTGTCCTGGAACACAATAATGTTTTCATTCTTGGCATTGTTGTTTTGAGGATGATCTCTCTCTCTCTCTCTCTCTCTCTCTCTCTCTCTCCCTTTTTCTCTCTCCCCCTTTCTTAATAAACATTTATGGCTATTTCCTGTGTTTATATGTTTGTTACGGCCGCCACCGCCAACGCCGCTCGTGCCCTCCCACTGGTGGGAAGCTGTAGCCGCTTTTTCTCATGGCGGGCTCCGCCAGCCGGCGCAGGTATATTTTTTAAGAATAACAGATACAGTCCATCCTAATGTGGAAGGCATGGCGTCAAGAGACCTCTGATCACATTGCATCTGGTGTGAGGAAGGAGAGAGAGAGAGATGAAAACCAGTTTTCAGTTCACTTTATCCTTTTTATTCAGTCTGAGACCCCCAGCCCATTAAATGACATTGTCTATATTTGAGCATGTCTTCCCACTTGAGCTAACCCAATATGGAAACTTCCTCACAGATATACCCCCGAGGTTTGTTTCCATGGTGATTCTAAAACAAATAACATCCTCACACATTCACATTGTTTCAGTTACCTTCACAATAGCAAGAAAATAGAACCAGGCTAAATGTCCATCGATAGAGGAATATATAATGAAAAGGCGGCATATATGCATAACGGGGCTTAACTTAGCTGCTAAGAAAAATAAAATTATGACTTTTGCAGGAAAATGGGTGTTACTGGAAAGTATTATATTTATGAGGTGACCAGGACTTAGAAAGGTAAAGAGTGCATCTTCTCTGCTAGGGGGCCTTAACAGTTAATATTTGAGTGTCTATAATAAGGGTGTGTGAAAGTTTGGATAGATTATGAAACTAGACAGGAGATGACGAGACAAGCAGGACTAGAAAGTGTTGGGGATGGGTGAGCAAATGGGTTTTTGTGATGCTAGAAAGGAGCTAGCGTCTAGGGGTGAGAGGGTACAAAGGAGGGACCATGAGATTGGGAAGAAGAGCTGAGGCAGAAAAAAAAATTGTTTAAAAATGTCACAGTGGCCGGGCGGTGGTGGCGCATGCCTTTAATCCCAGCACTCGGGAGG
>NW_004949273.1:10342-15411 GCF_000317375.1 Microtus ochrogaster | reverse complement strand
AGGGTAAACTTTGCTGGGAGAGGCAATGT
Organism: Microtus ochrogaster; assembly: GCF_000317375.1. NCBI lineage: Eukaryota > Metazoa > Chordata > Mammalia > Rodentia > Cricetidae > Microtus > Microtus ochrogaster. The sequence continues at coordinate 15,382 of NW_004949273.1, read as the reverse complement.
CATCCTATGAAACTGCTTTTAGCTGTCATGGGGGCGATGTTCTTTCTAGGAGATTCTGTGAAAGTAAATGATGGTTAAATTCCAAGTATAATGTCTGGTAAAATTGCAAATAGTTTCTGAGTATTTTGTGGATGTCTGGCCAGAATGTTGTAAAAGATGTGAACCATTTTAGCTAGCCAAGTTGGAACCATCTTTTCAGCTGGTACGCAAAACAGATCTTGTAATAGTGCTATCAGTATCATATCATATCATATCATATCATATCATATCAGCCAGGTGAAGTTGTTGTTATGGGGCCCCATCTTCTTTCTGGAAACCTTAGAGATTACCGCAGTGAAATTTATTGTTCATTATGGAAAACTTAAGCATTATCTATACACACACACATACACACACACACACACACACACACACTCAATTAAAGGTATGCTAAAGACAAAAATAGATAAGAAGAAAGGCAAAGAAGTTTTATAAATGAATTTTTCCTTTTATCCCATATCATGGCTCTTGACATGAGACAGAAACTCTGGGTTTTCTCTTAACAACAGGCTTGGAATCAGAGAGGGACTAAGAGTCCATCTCCAAAACCAGCTCTATATATTTAAAAATGTAACAACATTCATAAGAATATGTGTTGAATATTTTCACTTATGGAGCCTATTCTATTTTCTTTCCAATCCTTATTGGGTTGTAAATTGTTTCCATCTGTCAGTATACAAACATCGAGGGTTCCTTGAATTTTTTTGAAGATGAGTGTTTTCCTGCAGAGAGAAGAACAGCACCCTGCCCCCATCCTATATGTTTTTCTTACCACCTGTATGATTACCATCATTGTGGATGAGCTGTCATATCTCCTTTCCAAGAGGTTCCTCCTCTCCAAACCGAATCTTTATTAATTTTGATGGTATCCACAATTTTTTCTTCTCCTGTGGAAACAATAGAAAACCTCTTCCCCAAAGCCGCACATCTCCTGGCTTCCATTGAGAGATCAGCACATCCTTGACATAAACCGGTTGATATACTTAAGCAGACTTTTCCATTATCCAATATCTTTCCACTACCGTTGTTCCTTTCTCATTAGCGTTAAGAAAATTTACTGTTAATAAAGCATTATATAATCTATTTCTGGGGGCATTTTCATCCCTTTTTGTTTGTTTAACATATCCTTCATAGTTCGATTTGATCTTTCTATAACTGCTTGACCTGTAGGATTGTGTGTTATACCTGTAACATGCTTAATATTATAATAAGCAAAAAGCCGTTTCATTTTCCTAGAGACATAAGCGGGACCATTATCTGTCTTTATCTTACCTGTGGTTCAATCAGCTGGAGTAATAACCATTGCCTGCCAGTAGGTGTCTGGTTGCACCTGAATCCACGGACTTGGTTTTAGATGGCTAAATTAAAAGGAAATACAGAAAAATATTCAAAACTCAAATCAATAAGTTTTTTTTAAAATATATATTACAGACCGTGTGTTCTGTAAATACCTTTGACTGTTCAATAGTCTCCCGCTCTGATGGCCAGGTAGCTGTGGCTGGATCCAAAGCTTGCAGCAGTGCTGGGTGAGGAGAGTGTGCAGTAGTGGGGCTAGGGACACGGAGCTGAGGGAAGTCAAGGGGGTGCTCTATGTCCAAATGAACCACTATGGGGCTCAGAGCTGGGTTGCCAAGCTGGGACAGTCTATGCCCAAATGAATGCCGCGTGACCATGAAGCTGGCCAGAGTGACCAGAGACTCTAGTGGCCCCTCTTTCTGGTGCCAGGTCTTGCGAAATAAGTCAGTGAGATAAATAACCAGGCCAGTTCAAAATAACCATTATATTGTAATGGTTATAAGGGAAAACTCACGCTACAAGAGTGGGAGGTCCTACTTCTTATCTGTCTTGTGGGAGCCACACAGAAGGCAAGCGAGAGAGAGAAAGAAAGAGAGAGATAGCATCTGGGTCCTCCCAGATTTTCTTCCTGGTCCAGGGTAGCCTTGCCTTAACTAGATGTAATTGGTTGACAGAGCCTCCCCATCAGAAGTCCACCTTCATCACTCCCCAACATATTCCTAGCAGTCAATGACCAAAATAAAAATTAAAAAAAAAATCAAAGAAAAGTACAAGGAGAAGTGTGAATAAAGTATATACATTTATATTTATATTTTGGGGTGTGGTATCTCCCTTTTACCAGGAAACAAAAATAAATTTTAAAATAAGGATAAAATGATGAAGTATCTCTTGCAAGTATAAGTTAATGTCACAATGAGAAGAAGGATGTATATTACAGAATATTGGCATTTATATGCAAAGCAATATTTAATGTACTATATTTAATGTACTATATTTAATGTACTATAGTAGGTTTCATTTTTTCCCTCTGGCATGGAGGCAGCTAGATACACTCCTATGTTTCTTCTAAAATAAATGTTAATATATGTTTATTTATAATGTAGGTGTAAAATTTCTTAGTATTTTTATTAACTTCTGAATGTTAAAAGTAAAACTGTCCTGATGGAAGAATAAATGCTATCATTACTAGAAGATTCAGCAATAGAGATATACTATTTATTTATTCAGAGAACATGAGTGAAACTTTAAAGAAACACCTGTACCCTGAAAATGAAAGTAGGTTACTGAAGGATATATACTGAATGCATTAATTCAAATGAGATTGAAGAATGAAAAACTACATAAATTTAATTGACAACAAAAGCCTGAACATTGTCTGATTAAGAAAATTTGATCCAAAAGAGCTTTTCAATGTTATGAAAACATGTGACATATATAGTAATGTTATACTTGTGCTTTTGTGCATTTATTGGTGAATGTATAGTATATATGATTATGTATAGCAAAACTTCTTGTATCTAGTTTTGTTTAAGATACAGTGGTAACTTAACTGAGATGCCTGTAACTGTGTTCTAATACTGAATAAGAGTACAGTCAATAATTTGAAGCACTTGAATGATTTTCTTCTATTTTGCACAGATTATGAGCAAAAAGTTTTGAGAGATTATTCCATCAAGAGAATAATTAGCTCTGGTCAAATAGTATTTATTCATTGCCCTGGATTTAGTAGTGTAAGTATTTGAAAAGAACACTAAAGACAAATTAGAAATTATAAAGATTCTAAGGTACTTAAGGATATTGAATAACCTTGTAAGAATATGAAGTATCTTGTGTCTACTAACCCATGTAACCATATGAGATCAATTTGAAGATGGTCTCATTGGTTGAATAATGAAACTGCTTTGGCCTTTTGCTAGGGCAGTACTTAATTAGGCAGATTAGACAGAACTGAATGATGGGAAGAATAGAGTCAGAGACAGCCACCATGGAGTTGCCTGGTCAGACATGCAGAATCTCTCCCGGTAACCCACAACCTTGTGGTAACATACAGATTATTAGAAATGGATTGAATCAAGATGTGAGAGTTAGACAATAAAATGCTAGAAATAATGAATGAGCCAAGCAGTGTTTAAATGAATACAGTTTCTGTGATTATTTCAGGTGTAAGCTAGCAGGGGGACTGGGATGCAGCCCACTCCTCCTCCTACATTCCCCCTTAAATATTTCTGCTGATTAATGTTGAAATGTGGGTCTCTATTTATTAATGATAGTTAATAACAGTTCAATATACAGATTTTCAATCAATGCTTTCAGTAAGCAGCAGATCCCACAAAATATAATAAACATAGAAGACAAACACTCAGGAAGTCAGGAACGTAAGTTAAAATTTTTTAAACAATAGTGAGAATTATAACCAACAACAGGTAATCTACATAGTATGAAAGTCAATGCTAGTATGTAGAGAAAGGATTTAACAGAAAGCAATTAGATTTTTCTGCAGATTAGGGAGAAAATAGAACTGATACCTTTTTTTTAATTGTGCTAAAGAAAAGCGGTCAAAATAACAAGTTTTCAGGACACTGCTGAACTATTTGTTTTCATATCTATATACTTTTATTAACAATAAAAAACAATACAAAAAATTTCAGGATCTACAATGAGATGATTAACATGATACACTTTTATTAACAATAAAACAAACAATACAAAAAATTTCAGGATCTACAATGAGATGATTTACGTGTATATATACTTTACAAACAGTAAGATAGACAATAAAGATAATATTTTAGAATCTAGAGGTACAGTGAAACAACGATTTGCATGCAGAAGAAAGGAGTCATATAATATTCATTTTCATCAATTGATAACCAAGAAAGAAAATTGGAACAAGTGAACAATACTGACCAAAACATTAGAGCAAATATCTGTGCAGTATTTTCAAATGTTCATTTCAGAAAATGCCTTATAATTTACCAAAAGAAACAGGGTCTAAATATAAATATGAGACATCACAGATAAACATTAGAAGTTAAAGGTTATATTTTGTATCTTCAGTAAACACAAAACAACCAAAGTAGATATTAGTTAAAGCAATGCATGAATTAATGAAATATCTAAGTAATGAATATCCATTCTTTTGAAATAGAGTAAGGGATAGCTTTAAAGAGTACATTATAAATTTTTCTTTAATTACTTTTGATGAAAAGCAAAATTAACAAACACATGATTCTCACATAGTTCATGGTCACCATAACTTGGCTTCATGGTAACACACAGATTCCCTGGGAACCTGATTTTTGCAGGTGTGAAAGTCAAAAACAGTGCTTGAAAAATATTATAATTAGTATAACATGCTTATTGGTTAATGGTTTGTGTCAATTATCTGGGATTGATTTTATTTATTTATTATGAGAGACTCATTAATTTCTTTAAAAAAGTCTTCAAAATGAAAACAGGGACTTAATAAGTTAGTATTTTTGTGAGAAAATAATTTGTCAATAAAAACTTTGGTGGGCTTGATACCATCACTACAGTCACTGCTCTGTGAATCCGTCTCTTAGCTCCAATGTTTTTATTTCATCTCATAAACTGATTAATTCTGATGTTCTCTCAAGATTCATTTCAAACAGAAAGACAAAATTTCATTTCTTTTTTTTATTGAGAAAAGGAAAAAGAAAGTATCTGCCTCCTCCCAGCCTCCCA
>NW_004949273.1:2760-8753 GCF_000317375.1 Microtus ochrogaster | reverse complement strand
TATTACAAATAATACTGCTATGAACATAGTTGAACAAATGCTTTTGTCATATGATAGGGCATCTCGTGGGTATATTCCCAAGAGTGGTATTGCTGGATCCAGGGGTAGGTTGATCCCGAATTTCCTGAGAAATCGAAACACTGTTTTCCAGAACAGCCATTTCTGAACATAAAGATGAATATATGTATTTATTCTACCTTGAAGGTCATAATGTTGGACAGTTGGGACAAATGAATTCTAGACAGAATTATACTAATCCCCCAGGCTAACACAGAAACAGTAATTTGAAGAGATACAGAGGAATGGTTATCAAGGAAATATTCTTTTTCTGAATTATCAAACTGGAAAGGTGGGGAATGAGTGGCATCCTATGACTTAATTAATGTAAGGCTCATTTACAACTTCTCCTTTTCCACAAAATTGTTCTGTGTATCCAGTGGTTGCTTCTTGCATCGATAGAGCTGTAGTTGTTTGTCATACTGAACACTAACATGAAAGTTTACTAAAAGATCAGCACTTTATAAACACCATTTCCTTTTGCAAATGTGCTTACAAAAAGCTATCACTGCCTCCTGACATTCCTTAGTTCTCAGGGAGCCCTAAGAATGAAGCCAATAAGATGACTTTATGTATTTGTGAGATATCTTTATGGTACTGTGGGCCTATAGAGTATATTGCCAAGTAAATGTAAATAAACTTCCTGCTAAGTTTCATTTTGTTCAAAGTTGTTAGCATCACAGAGAGTAAGTAAATGTACCCTTTCTCACTTACTTGTATTGCCAATGTTCTCCAGGGAATCTTCCCCTTTTGTCTTCATTTGGGTATCATGTGTGAGAGGTTGTCCAAAGTGCCTTTCAACATTAATGCCTGGAAAACTGAAATCAGGAAAACAGGGACTCAAGTAATTCTAGTACAAGGCTGCAAGTTGTACAAGGATTAATTCCATGGTTACTGCTTTAATAACAGAGTTAAGTGTTTACAGGTAAGCCAGAAAGCCTGCTAAAGAAGATATGTTCTATCTTACATAGGAATGGTTTTGGTAATATTTAAATGTCATTCTTCATATTATCTTAGAAACTCTGAGTCAATTCACATATGGGTTTTGACATGTATCTTTCAGGGAATGAAGCTCTAACATGAGTGACATTTTGAGGTTATTTATGAGATTATATAATGAGGCTGTAATGTGAGGATATGATGAGCATATCATCTTTTATGAGGTGAATTTTGGGGACATTAATACATGTTTACAATTGATTTCAATTACATTATCAGTTTTTTTGCATCCTAAGAGTCTCCCATCTTCTCCACATTTTGTTTTATTAATTATACTCCCATTAAAGAAGAAGACTTGTTTGAGTCATTTTTCAAATTTAAGAAGCCCATGTAACTGTCTTCTCTATGTAGACTGTTATGTAGTCTATGGTATTTGCATATTGCTCCCCAGGGAGGTCCCTGCCTTGTTGGATTAAATAAAAGTTCAACTGTGCTCTTTCCTTCACTGATAATTCTACATAATTTATCTTCTCAAAATGATGTGTCCTGTCCAGTTCTTGTTTCTGCAATTTTTCTGCATTCTGGTTAAGGATAAAGGGAGACATAAGTGGGAAAGGGGATGGGGGATACCTCTGGCTGACTCTGAATGCTTTCATGTGTCATGAAACAGGTCCTGTTGTCCAGAATTTGCTTTTGATGTTTATTTATGTGATAATGACAGATATTAAAGAGGCATAATCTCTGCTGATATGGAGATTCTGATTTACATGGGAATGTGTGGTACAGACTATGATTTCTAGACACTTCAACTAACTTTTTTTATGAAAAAATCATTTGATTTACTTTTTAAAGAAACACAAAGGATAACAGAAAGATTCTTGACATGAATAACATAAGGGAATTCACAAAGGTTGAATAAGTTTACACATAACTTTAAACTTTTCTATTATAATTTCAGGAACCACTGGTGATGTTGTGATGACCCAGAATCCACTCTCTTTGTCAGTTACCATTGGACAATCAACCTCCATCTCTTGTCGGTCAAGTCAGAGTCTCTTACATAGTGATGAATATACCTATTTGAGTTGGCTCCTACAGGGACCAGGACAGTTTCCACAGAGCCTAATCTATTTGGTGTCGAAACATAACTCTGAAGTCCCTGACAGGTTCAGTAGCAGTGGATCAGGGACAGATTTCACTCTCAAAATCAACAGAGTAGAGGCTGAGGATTTGGGAGTTTATTACTGCTTCCAAGATACACATGCTCCTCCCACATTGATAAAGACCCTAACAAAAACCTCCTTGCTTGGAGAGGCCCAGCTGCAATGTGCTGCTTGACTGGAGAAGAGCAATTCTCTCTGCATCACTGTGAGGTGCAGTAGCAAGGGAACTAGGGAAATTGTTTGCACATGAGAGCTATACCTAGTCTCATCTGGCTGAATGAGTGGTTTGGCTAGTGCACACATGACACCAATTTCTGGTCATACATTCTGTAACAGTCATGGTTCTGTACAAGAATAATTTCATATCATCATTTCAGTTAAGAGTGGACAATTTTAGCACTAACAATTTTTCATTTATTTCTTGAGCTTCATGTTTAATGCTTACTTTTAAAGATGTATGCATGTTTGTTAAATTTTCTTTCAGCTTTTAAAATGCTGAGATGGTGGAAGCACAGACACGGTGGAGGCCGGGCACAGACGTGGCTGATGAGGGATAGTCCAAGCATGAAACAGTGAAGCCCACACTGAGAGCAGATCGCCCCACTACAATTAAATCAAGTCGGTTTTTTGGGCAGAGTGGTAGGCCTTTTATTGGTGAGGTCCACTGGCAAACGGAGAGCCTGGTCCTGTCCCTGAAGACCCTCCTGAGTGGGGAGAGTGTTCTTGGCCTGCGAGGAGACACAGGAAATGGAGCGGGGGCATTCCCTGACCCCCTTAACCCCCCGTTTAGTCTGCAAGGGCTCGTCCCCTCTGCTGGGGCTGCTCCTCCTCTGCTGCAACCTATCTCTCCCTGGCCCATCCCAGCTTGTGCCCAGGGGCCTCCTTCACTCTGCCTCCCTTCCACGGGGCTTCGGGATCACCCAGTTTAGCCTGTTTGGGCAATGGGTCGGGAGCTCGGGGCAGAGGGCAGCTGGAGTTTCTCTGTTTTGGTGGCTGGCCTGCAGAGTGGTAGGATTTTTCTTGGTGAGGTCCCTGGTGAATGGGGAGCCTGGGCCTGTTCCTGAAGACCCTTCTGAGTGGTGAGAGGGATCTTGGCCCGTGGTGGGAGCCAGGAAACAGAGCAAGGACATTTTGTAAGCAGAGCCCCTGGCCAGCAGGGAAACCTAATCCTGTTTTAAAAGACCCATTAGATAGCATTGATAGGAGGAGATGGGCAGGCATCAAGGCAAGAATTCACTCAACAATTTGAAAAACAATATGAAAACACCAGAAAACAATGATCTTACAACAGAAGGACTTGAACAACCTAACACAGAAGAAGTGGAAAAAATTGACTTTATGAAAGCAATAGAGTCCCTTAAACAACATGTAAAAAACGCCCTTATAGAATTGGATGAGAAGTATAACAAAAAGTTTGAAGAAATGAGTAAATACATAAATGATATCCTGGGAAACCAAGAAAAAATGATCAAACGGGTAATGGAAACAATTCAAGAATTGAAAACTGAAATGGAAGCAAGGAATAAAACACAAACTGAGGACCAGATGAATATAGAAAATCTAGGTCAACGAGCAGAGTCTACAGAAACAAGCATAATCAATAGAATACAAAAGATAGAAGAAAGAATCTCAGATTCTGAGGACACCATATAGAAAATAAACGCACTGATCAAAGAAAACAGCAAAGCCAACAAATTCTCATCACAAAACATTCAGAAAATATGGGACACAATAAAAAGACCAAACCTAAGATTAATAAGGATAGAAGAAGGAGAAGAGTCACAGCTCAAAGGCCCAGGAAATATTTTGAACAAAATTATGGAAGAAAACTTTCCCAACATAAAGAAAGCTATTCCTTTGAATATTCAAGAAGCATTCAGAACAACAAACAGAGTGGATAAAAACAAATTCCCTCGCCATATAATAATCAAAACACAAAATATACAGATTAAAGAAAGAATATTAAGAGCTGCAAAGGAAAAAAGGGCAAGTAACTTATAAAGATAAACTGATTGACTTACACCTGACTTCTCTATGGAAACCATGAAAGCCAGAAGGTCCTGGATAGAGGTACTGCAAAAATAAGAGACCATGGATGCAAACCCAAACTACTATACCCAGCCAAGCTATCATTCACTATCAATAGAGAAAAAAAGACATTCCAGGACAAAAACAAATTTAAAAAATACATAGCCATGAATCCAGCCCTACAGAAAGTAATAGAAGGAAAATCACAACCCAAGGAATCCAACATTGCCAACACGGCCTACAATATCTCAGTCATCTAGCTACCCTTCATCAGCACAACTCAAAGAAGGGAGACACACAAACTCTGTAAGACACAAAAACAATAAGAATAACCGGAGTAAACAACCACTGGTCATTAATATCACTTAATATTAATGGTCTCAATTCACCTATAAAAAGGCACAGGCTAAGAGATTGGATACAAAAACAGGATCCAACATTCTGCTGTTTACAAGAAACACATTTCAACCACAAAGACAGGCATCTACTCAGAGTAAAGGGTTGAGAAAAGGTTTTCAAGCAAATGGTCCTAAGAAACAAGCAGGCATGGCCATACTAATTTCTAACAAAACTGACTTCAAACTAAAATCATTCAGAAGAGATTGAGATGGACACTTTATACTCAAAACAGGAACAATTCACCAGGAGGAAGTCTCAATCCTGAATATCTACAACCCTAATATAAAAACACCCACTGATGTAAAAGAAATATTACTAGATCTCAAGGCAGACATCAAACCACACACACTAGTAGTAGGACACTTCAGCACACCTCTCTCACCAATTGACAGGTCAATCAGACAGAAACCTAATAGAGAATTAAAGAATTTTTGGAGTTAATGAAGCAAATGGACTTCTATAGAACACTCCACCCAAATAAGAAAGAATATATCTTCTTCTGTGCAGCTCATGGAACCTTCTCGAAAATTTACCACATACTCGGAAATAAAGGAAACCGCCACAGATACAAAAAAAATCAGTGTCCACCTTTGTCTTATCAGATCACCATGGATTATAGAAGGCAACAACAAAGCTACCCCCAGAAAGCCTACAAACTCATGGAAACTGAACAGTGAACTACTAAACCACACCTGGGTCAAGGAAAAAATTAAGAAAGAAATTAAAGTCTTCCTTGAATTCAATGAAAATAAAGAGACATCATACTCCATCCTATGGGACACAATGAAAGCAGTGCTAAGAGGAAAGTTAATAGAAGTGCCCACTTAAAGAAAACAGAGAAAGCATACATTGGGGACTTAACAGCACACCTGAAAGCTCTAGAAAAAGAAAAGAAGCATATGCGCCCAGGAGGAGTAGATGACTGGAAATAATCAAACTGAGGGCAAATATCAACAAAATAGAAACAAAGAAAACAGTCCAAAGAATCAATGAAACAAAAAGTTGGTTCTTGGAGAAAATCAACAAGATTGACAAATCCCTATCCAAAATAATTAAATGACAGAGAGAGAACACACAAATAAACAAGATCAGAAATGAAAAGGGGGACATAACCACAGACACAGAGGAAATGCAGAGAATCATTAGATCTTACTACAAAAGCCCGCATGCCACAAAACTGGAAAATGCAAAAGAAATGGACATTTTATTTAGATAAGTACCTGTTGTAATATGGTGGCTTGGCTGCATCCCCAGCACCCCAGACGCCTGACTAGCTTAGCCCCGAAATAACAAATCTATAATATACCATTACATGGACGACATTTTATTATCTGATTCAAACATGGATACCTTGAACAGACTGTTTGAAGAAATAAAGATACTTTTACCTAAATGGGGATTGCAAAT
>NW_004949273.1:0-1542 GCF_000317375.1 Microtus ochrogaster | reverse complement strand
TTGGGGCATCCACCTTCAGCCTTCAGGCCCATAGTATCCAGCAGACATTTCCATGAAGCAGGAAATTTCAAAGACAGTTCAGTCACTATCTGCTGTGTCCTGCAGAATGTCTCACAAACTCTTTTATGAATCAGGAACCCTGAAAGACCATCTCACCTTTAGGCAAGTTTAGCAGTCTTCTCTCTGTGGGTTCTTTGTGTCCAGTTTATGCAATAGTCCAGGCAAGAGCAGTTTCTTGCCCAAATGGCTATCAAGCTCCATAAAGATCCTCTTTGATGCCCATCTTCCTCTTGAAGTAGATTGGTGCTGCCAGGAGCAGACGTGTCTCTTTGTCATGAAAAGCCCTAAGTCATTAAAACATTTAAAATGCCATATTTTGCAGTCTTTGAAAGATATGAAGAATGCCCATCTAACTGAAATATACCTCAATATATATAGAAAATCTAACTAACATGACTACAAGCTTTAATATTGATGATGATTATCCATTAACAACCTATATTTCTTAAGTATACAGTAAATTTTTAAATGAACTGCACAATCACAATACCTTAATCAAGATCAAGAGATACATATACATACAACAAAATTGACCTTAAAATTCATACCAATGCAAATTATTCATACCTATATCATTTCCCCCTTTAAATGTAAAAGAACATTTATAAACAATATTTTGGCAACATGGGCACACTTTTTTCTCTCCAAACTGCTTTCTGCTGAATGGGGGCGCTGTTAATCAGATCATTTAGGGTGTAACCTGTGTGCCAGGTTTATCTCAGTTGGCAGTTGAGTGAAGTAATTTTTTGACTGTGTTCACAGGAACTTTTCGGGAGGTTATGATCTATCATACCATATCGGGATAGATGCAATCCACAGGGTCTGGTCCTCTGTGAAAACAAAAGAAGACCCTTTCCAAAGCATCATATCCTTAGACCCAAATTTTGAAATCATAATACCCTCATGAAATCCATTCTGGTTTAGCTTGGCAGCCCATGTAATGAAATGTGTCTCTGTATTTAACTCTTTCACAGTAAAAATTTTAAAGAAAACACAATGTACATAATCCAGACTCTCTGTGAATTTTCCATTTTTACGTGGCTTATTTTTCTTTCTTTTAATCTCTTAACTATCTGTACTCTGTCTCTTTAAAGACTTTACCCTTTTTTTAAAGCATTAACTTTATTCTCTCTATTTTTTTCTCTCTTCAGCCTATGTACTATGATCCATTTAGTGGTATGTCTGAATCTGTTTTATTGTGAAACTGTAATTTTTTTACTATCCAGGAGTAAAACTTCTTAAAATGTTAAGCAGTTCTTTAAGTTCTTTAGAGAGACTCTATTGGAAATGTGATTTGTTTGTTCAAACTAAGTGATGAAAGACAGCTTCCTCTTTAGAAATCAAAAGCTAAATGGATTGTAGTGGAAGGACCCAAAGAGAAATGACAACTTCTCATCTGCTTTATATTAAAGTTTAATGACTCATTTACTATGCAAGTATGAATGGTATTTAAATTTTATGTTTTGTATGCAATTAAATTTT
>NW_004949272.1:255695-256157 GCF_000317375.1 Microtus ochrogaster | reverse complement strand
ATGTCCCCCTTTTAGGCACACAGCGAGTCTAGTTGCCATCAAACAAATCGTAGCACTTTACTCCAAATGCTCCATTCAAAAGCTCTGTCTCCCACCGGAGCCAGACAGAGATCGCAATGGCGGCACAGCCCAGAAAGCCAGCATTTTAAAACAGCCATTTTTTTCCTGCTGCTGAGTCAGGAAAATTTCAAAATGGAGGACGAACCATTTCGTGCTAGCTCTGGGGCCGCCAGGTAGGAGCGGCACTCAGCACTTTAATTCTGAGACTGAGCGTGCAGCCCAGAAATTCTTTTCATCCAAGTTACATCCAAATCTGACATGCAGAGCACAGTCTGAAAACACTGGCAGGAATTCGCCATGCTCTTCTGCCGGCCTAAGCCTGATTCTGCCATCTGCCCAGGTGCAGGTGGGGAGCACTGAGCTATCAGCACGGTCTCAGAGCACTCTCCTTCCAATCCCAAG
>NW_004949272.1:244629-255595 GCF_000317375.1 Microtus ochrogaster | reverse complement strand
TGGAAACTTATGGAAATACTAAACTATTTGCCTTTCTGTGTCCCTCTTTGTTTTATAGGCTTTGATGCACAACGAATTCTCAGGACAAAACTTCTGTCTAGAAAATAACACAACAGAACTCAGGAGATGTCACAGCTATGTGATGTAAGTTTGAGTTCAATGTCACCATGGGGACACAGAATGCTCCACACCTTAAAAAGGAAACACATCCTTTCAGGATTAACTCTGTCTTCTGTGTTTCCATCTGAGTGTTCCATGGTGTAGATAATGTGCAGAAAGGGTTCTTCGAGGCTTTTAAAAATAGTTTTGGTGTCTTGATTGTGGGTTTGGGTTCCATGTTTCACAATATTTGAATTTGGCATACACTGCTCTGATAGCTTACAAGGGCATTACAGTTTCCTGTAATGTAAGTCAGGCAGCAGGGTCCAAAAGGACTGAGCTTTGCCTGGCAGCATTCAGGGTCTTTTCTTTGCCTCACACTCTAGAGAACTTCGAGAAAACAAAGCGTGGTGTGTGTGTGTGTGTGTGTGTGTGTGTGTATGTGTGTGTGTAAAATGTCCTACCAGAGGATATGCCCTGTAAATGAAACAGACATTTCAGTATGTTGAAAAGGAAATCTCATTTTTGTGTAATGTCACTAAAATAGTAACAGGTTTTTAGTAAAACAAGTGTATTGTTTTAAAGTTACAGTACTTTCAGTTTCTATGATTGCTCTTTTTAATTTGATTTTGATATATAAATATGAGAGGAATATGCTGATACATTAGATCTCTCATGGATGTTAAAATAATAAGGAATAATAGTAAGCCAAATTTAAGTTTGAATTACTGATAAGAAAACAAGTATGGGAGATATCCTATTTTCCACATCTCCTCTATTCTGGTGTGGTCTGGCATCCTTGTACTACAAATTCATTACTGGCTTCTTGTCCAGGGTGGGATGGGTAAAGTGCAACCAGAAAAGGATCATCCACAGATCTCGTACTCACAAGAGGATTGTCCTCTCAAAAGGAAGAAGAAAATGGCCCTTTCAGTGGATTTGGGAACTGTTAAATCCTATTAGATACAAGGGAATGGTGACACATAGGAGTGGAGACACAGAGATAGAAGCACACAGATATGGAGATACCCAGAGGTGGAGACACACAGGGATGGAGATACACAGGGATGGAGATATCCAGGGATAGAGATACCTAGGGATAAACACACAGGGATGGAGACACACAGAGATGAAGACACACAGGGGTGGAGACACACAGGGATGGAGACACTGGGATAGAGATACACAGACAGTAATTGTAGTGTGTTCAGAAATTATAGTAGCAGCTGTTTTTATAAGCTGTGTCAGAACCCCTGCATCCTGCTGCGCTCCAACTACTACCCTGGGCTCCTGGGCATGCTCCATAGCTAAGTATCCGAGGTTGTTACTGCTCTCTTAGTACAGGAGCTCGCAACAATTGACTGACTCCTCTCAGTAACCCTCAGTCTCCTCTGATCCTTGGTCTAGAACTTGATGTATTGTTCTTTTGTGTGATTGTGTGCTGAGTCAGCAGAATTGCACAAAGCTTTGATCTCTGTGTGTGTCCTTAAGAAAATGAGGTTTTCTGCTTCGGCAGAAACAAGTACTTCACCTGTGACTTTGCCCTTTGAAGAGAAAGCAGTGATGTAGGTTTAGAAATGAATGACACCTTAAAGGCTAAAAAGTTGGGTCTTAGTGTGACTCTCTAAACTTGCCCAAGTTTACTAAGCCTCTATGCTTTTAAATAGATGTGATAGCTAAACCTCTTCGGATGGCTTCTGAAATTAACCAAGGTACCTGATTCAAGTAGATTGATAATATATCACAAAGTTTTTAGTATGTCAGTAGCACTACCATTTAAATATAAAGATGAAGTTTTTAATGATGTGTTGAAACTGAGTTTTTAAAAGAAAGGAATAGTAAATGTAACGAGTAAGCTTTGACGTTATTTTTGTGTGTGTTGACTTACAGATGCACTGGAGAAGAATTCTTGATGAGCCAGGGCATCAACCTCTCATCATGGGGCTTCTGGGAGAATCACGTGGCCTTAGCTTGTATAACAATTATCCTCTTATCATTTACCTATGTGCAATTATTGCTATCTAAGAAAGCAGAAGTTCTTAGGTCTTGTAGGAGGAAGTTTCTTATTTAGCTTCTCTAGGATCATGAATTATAAGCTCAATGTCCTTTATTTGTGGCTAGAAACCAAATATGAGTGAGTACATCCCATATTCCTCTTTTTGGGTCTGGCTTACCTCACCCAGGATAGTGTTTTCTATTTCCATCCATTTGTATGCAAAATTCAAAAAGTCCTTGTTTTTTACTGCTGAGTAATACTCTAGTATATATATATTCCATACTTTCTTTATCCATTCTTCCATTGAAGGGCATTTAGGTTGTTTCCAGGTTCTGGCTATTACAAACAATGCTGCTATGAACATAGTTGAGCATATACTTTTGATTCCAAACTGTCTTCTAAACAGTTACACTCATGGACACATGCATCACCCAGCATTACCCAGGAAAGATTCCCAGTGTAATGAACTGTGGTGAATGCAGAGACTCATGGCTGCTCAAAGTATCAGAGTATGTGATTCTTGAGTGTTTAACCCTAAATAGAACACCTATACCAGTACCTCTAAGCCTTAGAACTTTGTGGAAGATGGGTAGAAAAGGTAGAGGAGCCAGAAGATGAGAAGAATGGCTGGAAATGCTATACTGTGGGCATGGCACAGCCCTTGCAACCATGGTCATCTCACAACATCTGCAGCTCCCTGCACAAGACTGGATCCTTCATCAGCACAGCAAGGGTCAGAGAGGGACTCAACAGGACCATACCCCATTCTGAACTATTAGCTATTGGTGCATTATGGGAGAGAGATAGTCATTGATTTTACAGGTATACTAACAGGAGACCTAGCTAGGTTTCTGTGGACAGTCTAAAACCCAGGGTCACACAGACAACCCTGGATAAACACTGCGGGCTATAAGATAAAACCCAAAGATGTAAATGTGGGAAAGGGACTTGTAGATAGAGGCACGTGTAGGGGTTGGAAGGGAAATTGGAAAGGTGGGAATGAGTGAGAATGGTTGAAGTGCATTATATACATATATGGAATTGTCAATTTTTTAAAATAATGTTACAAATATAAAAGGAGCTTTTGTGTAAAATAATTAATTAAAACTCTTTTCTCTTTGTTTTCTGTTATACTGTAATTCAGCAATGACTATTTTTTAGGCTTACAAGTGCAGCACATTAAATTATAAGTTAACTAATCCGAGGCTCATATTAATTAATTAATTAAATATTACTGTGTGTTAGTTCATCTCATCAATAATAATCATGGAGGCAGTCAATCAAATTTTCTGACCTGGGAAAGGAGAATTTGTCCTAGAAAACCTTAACATTTCTAAGATCATCTGTGTCAGTTTCTTCATCTTCAGAGTGAGAACATAAGCTATCATGCACCAAATAATAGTCAATAAATCTTTCATTGGCCATTGTCTGGTACTTGAAAAATATAGTGATTCTGTTTTAAAACCATGGCTCTAAAACAAGCACTACTCAGTTGTAAAAAAAAATGACATCTTGAATTTTGCATGCAAATGGATGGAACTAGAAAACACTATCTTGAGTGAGGTAACCAAGGCCTAAAAAGATGAATATGGTATGTACTCACTCATAAGTGGATACTAGTTATAAACAAATGATATTGAGCTTATAGTTCATGATCCTAGAGAAGCTAAGTAATAAGGTGAACCCTAAGAAAAACATATACAGATCCACCTGGAAAGCTGAAACAGACAAGATCGCCTGACAAAATTGGGAACATGGGGGTTGGGGAAAAGGGAGGATAGAAGGGAAAGAGGAGCATAGAATGGGAGGGGTGAGGAGAACTTGAGGGAAAGGATAGTCAAGAAGGAGGAAGGACAGAGATGAGAGCAAGAGCAGAGATATCTTAATTGAGGGAGCTGTTTTAGGGTTAGCAAGAAATCTGGCTCTATAGAAATTCCAAGAAATCCACAAGGATGACCCCAGCTAAGACCCTAAGCAACAGAGAAGACAGGGCCCAATCTTGACTTGTCATGTAGTCAGACTGATGACTATCTTAAATATCACCGTAGAACCTTAATCTAGCAACTGATAGAAACAGAGGCAGAGACCTGCATCAGAGCACTGGACTGAGCTCCCAAAGTTCAGTTGAAGAGTGGGAAGAATGAGAATATCAGCAAAGAGGTCAAGACCATGATGGGTACACCCACTGAAACAGTCTACCTAAGTTAATGGGAGCTCACCAACTCCAGCCAGCCCGGAAAGGAACAAGCACAAGACCAAACTAGTGCCTCCAATTGTGGTTGACTGTTATATGGTTTGGGCAGACTGAGGGGCCACTTGCAGTAGCATCAGGATTTATCCCTACTGCATGTGCTGTCTTTTTGGGAACCTATTCTCTTTGGATGGATACTTTGCTCAGCCTAGATATAATTGGGAGGGCCTTGGACCTTCCCCCAAAGCAATGTGCCTTACCTTCTCTGAGGAATGGATGGGGGTGGGGTGAGGGCTATGTGGAGGGAATGGGAAGAGGGGAGGAAGTAGGAAGTATGAATAATGAAAAAAGACAGTGTTTTCATTGTTTTAAAAAAGTAAATAAATAAAGGAAAAAGAAAAAAATATGTTACTTGTAAAATTAAAAAAAATAAACTTGGTGGTCCATGCTTGGTGTCATCACTTGGGAGGAGTTCAGTGTCAGCTTCAGCAAGATAGTATGTTTGAGGCTGCCCTGGGCCACAGAAGAGTCTACCTCAAAACAGGCAAGCAAAACAAACAAAAATGGTCACATAATGAATGAGCATTAAAACATCTTTGATGAACTCTTTAAAGAGGATTTATGAATGGTGTCTTAGTTAGAGTTTCTATTGCTATGAAGAAACACCGTAACCAAAAAGAAATCTGGGGAGGAAATGATTTCTTGGTTTATATCTCTACATCACTGTTCATCACTAAAGGAAGTCAGAACAGAAACTCAGCAGGGCAAGAGTCTGGAAACAGGATCTGATGTGGAGGATCTAGAGGAAGGAGTATTGTTTATTGACTTGCTTTTCATAGTTTGCTCAGCCTGCTTTCTTATAGAACTCAGGACCACCAACTCAGGGATGGCACCACCCGCAATGCCTAGGCCCTCCCATATTGATCACTTTAAACCTAAAATACATACATATAAAAGGAATTTAAGTAGAGTCACAATACAATGAAGGAGACAATGACCCTACAAGACATTTTATGTCACCAAGTAACAAGTCACCTTGAGTGTTAGGAATGGATTACATCATGTTGAGTCATTGGTCAAAGGAGTTCCTGTAGACCTCTCAAACATCACAGATTACTTTAAAGGCTGTTAGTTGCTATCTATAAGATGGTGATAGGACCCTGTTGCCAAAGACCCCACTCACTTATGTCATTGCACAAAGAGAAATAAAACAGGTACCCAATTAGAATCTTCACCCCCCCACTGCTAGAATTTGTGGTGCTTGAAAGCACTTTGCATGCCACTAGAGAAGAGTAATCAATATCTCCCAGCTACAAACTCTACGACCTCTACCCGTATCATGTCTGTGAGACATACTGATACAATAATGGTACAGATGTTATGGTTGTAACCAACCATCTTAAAAATAGGTTTAAAATCCACTAAATGAGATGGAGCTCATAGAGCTCATATCTGACACTGCTAAAGTGGCCAAAAACATAAGACTCGATTGTTCCTGGCTTATGGGAAGACTATTATTTGTCTAAAGAAACATAGAAATATATTACATAGAAAATTCATTTAAATAAGAAAAATTCAAGTACAGTTTGGTGAATTATTTTAAACAAGGTACATATGAATACCATTCTTGGTTAGGAAATGGGTTGTGACTAACACATGAGAGGTTGTCATGCCTCTCTCTACTCAAGACTTCCTGTCTCTACCTGTTGCTTCTGAAATGAAACAACGTACCGATCTCTGTTTGCATCAGAGCACTGGTACAGCTCAGTTTGGTCTTCTAGTGTTTGTAGGCATGGATCCAAGTTCCCAATTTATAATAATAAGTTAGCCAATTTATTCTTTCTTTATTCATTAAGACAGATTTGTATACCCTTAGGACAAACTTGCTTGAAATCCATGTCTTCCTGACCTGTTGGAGTTACAGGAGTATCCTACTACATTTGATTTAATAAACTTTATTTTCAAATACTTTCATATATATGGAAGTTTAGGAAGACAGTGTAGAGAGCTCTTCTGTGCTCTTTTCCCATATTTTGTTAATGTACTTTGGAAAAGTTGACATTAACTTTGGGACATTGCTGTTTGCTAAACTGAACACTATTAAAATCCCCCCACTTTCCTATTAATACCCCTGTGGTGTTTGGGGACCTAATTTGTAGTCTACATAGCATCAAGTTCCTCTCATTAAAAAATCAACTGCTAGAATTAAAGGGCCTAGGACACTGAACTCAGACCCCGGAGACTGGATTCTGGGTATCATTTAGCACACGGTGGATGCTCTGCAGCATCATCTCAACACCAGTCTAGAAGACATCGCTACACTGCTTTATCTTTTCACTTTAAGGAAGGTTTTTCCCTTATGACATTGACATTATTATAGCTTCCTGTATGTCCTGAATAGTTTGTGAATATCAAGGCCTCATAGATAGCGTTTTTATTTTGAAAAAAAACTCCATGACCAAAATCAAATTGGGGGAGAAATGGTTTATTTCATGTTAAAGTTTGTAGTCTATCATCAAGGAAAGTCATGCAAAAACTCAAGGTAAGACTCTGAACATAGTACCCGATGTAGAAGCCATTGAATAGAGCTGCTTACTGTGTGCTCTTCATGGCTTGCTCTTCTTGATTTGCTTACCCCGACTTTCTATAACATCCAGGACTACCAGCCCTGGGGATGGGGCCTGTAATCAAATAACTCAGGAGGTAGCAAGCACTCTGCCAATAGAATTTGACCTATAGTTTTCATTGCATTTAAATTGCTACTGTTGTTTTGATAATTGAACAACAATTAGATGTAAATTTTTAAAAAATGCTTAAAGAGGCAGTGAAATAACTGGTTCTATTTTTCTACTGATTTCTTACATAATTCCATATATTCATGGAAAGTATAGAAGTCATCAGCACGTGTACCAGAGACATGGTAGGCCAACAAAACAAATGTTTGGCCTTTAGGGAAGAAACCCTAGGAGTCAGTCTCTACGTCTCAGGAAAGGGTTGACAGCCAACCCCTGGACTACACAGGTGTAGGTACCCACCAGATTGTCAGCAGATTGACTAACAAAACTCACTGTGACTGGGGCAGCCCAAATCAACAATAGAGGGAGATATCACAATTATTTTTCCTTATTCTGATGTCTGCTGGTTCCTATCGCAGGTTAATACATCTGTGTAACAGAAATATCACCAAGTCACTGAAACTACTTGATGGTCAGTAACAATGTTCTGAATAAATGTGGTTCTTCTGATGCTTTTCAAACTAAGTACAGAGGTTGATTAGGAATTAGAGGTATTACAGCAATTGCTACATTGCCTCACAAAATAAGAGAGGTTAAGGTTTCTCATGAGATAAGGGAAGATATGTATTGATTTTGGAGAAAAGTGTTGTTTCTATTGATCAGTAATTTTAAAATAATCTTGCCGTGGTTGGAATAATATGAGGTATCAGTCTGTGTTCTCTCACTGCCCTGGATAACTACTCTACTATCAGCACTGGCCGGGCCTTCAGTTCTCATTCTGGTTGGATTAAGAGCCAGGTCCCACATCTTAAACTAAAACAGGATGAATCTATAATTTGACTCATTCACTAAAACCATTGGGGAACAGGTTCACAGACCTTAGCACAGCCGACTCCATGATGGAAGTACTATTCAGAATGTAGAACTCGGCACATAAACAGCACCACCTAAAAACTGAAACAAAGGCCTAAAAATCAAAGTCCATATAGTCCGGGAAAGACTCAAAATGTACTAGCTTTGCTTTTTAGCTTCTATAGTTCTGCTTCTGGTGAACTGTTCTTGTTAACTGAAGTATGTCAAACAAGGACATGCTTTTTGTGCATAAAAGCTCACTTTGAGAAAGTCTCAGTACTACACTGGGATCCTGAACACCCAGTTAATAAAGTCTTTCTCTTGACTTAAACACATTTGTGAATAGTCTTCTGTGGTGAATAACCTACAACAGTAAGGGCATATCTTACAAACTTATATTCTTCTAAGTGGGAAAACCTCAAAGTTAGTATTGATTTTTTAGACATTTATGACCTAACAAAGTTAAGTATAGATGGAATAAAGAATATAACTGGGAGATAAGTGTAACAACTCCAAAAGTCAAGGATCAGATACAATTCTACCAGGCCTTCAAAGTAGAATAGTAAGTTTTCTCAAGTGATTTCCTAAAGTAGAAAAGGAAGGAATACTTCCAAAGTCATTTTATGAAGCTAGTGTGATCTTTATACCGAAACCAGACCAAGGCACAGGAATATTAAAAAATATTGTGGAACATAGACACAGTCATTCTCCACAAAATTCCTGCAAACTGATTTCAAAAAGAAATGAAAACAACTGTTCATCATAATTGATTTGGCATCATTCTAGAGACACGGAGAGGGTTTAACATACACAAATCAATAAATGTAATACACCACAAAAATAAACCCAAGTACAAAAATCACATGATCTTTTCAATAGATGTGGGAAAGGACCTTGATAAAACCCAACACACTCTCAGGGAAACAACCCTTAAGAGATCATAAATGGAGGGGAATGAAGGAAACAGATCTCAGCATGATACAGACTGAATGACCTCTATCCAATATCATGATCCAGGGACAAAAACTCAAGGCATTTCCACTAAGACCAGGAATAAACTCAGGAAACCTGCACTCTCCACTCCTGTTCAGTACAGTTCTAGAGATATTAGCTAAAGCAGTAAGACAAGAGAAAGATAGTGACACACAAGAAGGGAGAAGTCAAATTGTCCTTAAGTGTAGATAACAGGAAACCACACATTACAAACTCTAAAGACTCCACCAGAAAATTCTTGATTCTTAGAGCTAATAAGCACCCTCAGTAAAGCGTTCAAACACAAAATTAACAAACAAAAATCAGGAGCTTTCCTATTACCAATGACAAATGAATTGAGAAAATAATCATGAAAACAACATTAACAACAGTAGCCTCAAAAGCAATGCAATATCTTGGAATTAACCTAATCAAGGAAATAAATGATCCCCCCAGTAAGAATTTCAAAACCCTGACAAAGGAATTGAGGGAGATAGAGAAGAATGACCTCCCATGCACATAGATTGGAAAACTTGTTGTTGTGAAAATGACTGTTTACAAACAAAGAAACAAAAACCAAAACAAAAATCCATCATTGTAATA
The DNA here is from genome assembly GCF_000317375.1 of Microtus ochrogaster. NCBI lineage: Eukaryota > Metazoa > Chordata > Mammalia > Rodentia > Cricetidae > Microtus > Microtus ochrogaster. The sequence continues at coordinate 246,147 of NW_004949272.1, read as the reverse complement.
TCCATTAAAATTCCATCATTCTTCACAGAAATTGAAAAAACAATTATTAAAATTATTATATTAATGCTTAAAAGACCCTGGGAATCGAAATCAATCTTAAAAAAGAAAAATAATGCTACAAGAATCATCATAATTGATTTCAAGATAAGCAACAGAGCCGTGGTATCCAAAACATACAGATATAGAAATGTAAATCAATGGAATAGAATTGGGGACCAGGATATACTCACCTATATGGTAGTTCTATTTTTAGTCCCTGAGAAATTTCCACACTCGTTTCAATAGAGCCTGCATCAGTTTACAGTTCACCAACAGAGAATAGGGGCCTCCCTTCCCCCACATCCTGACCATCATTTCTTTTCATTTATTTTATAAATGATTGTAGTAGAAGGCCACTTGTTTGTTCCTGGCTGTTCAGCCCCAAAATAACCACACAGAGACTGTATTAATTAAATCACTGCTTGGCCCATTAGCTCTAGCTTCTTATTGGCTAACTCTTACATTATTAATTTAACACATTTATATTAATCTATGTATCACCACAAGTCTGTGGCCTACCGGGTAAAGTTCCAGTGTCTATCTTCAACAGAGCTACATGGCTTCTCCCTGACTCTACCTTCTTTCTCCCAGCATTCAGTTTAGTTTTCTCTGCCTACTTATATTCTGCCGAATATAAGCAGGATCAGGCCTAAGAAAGATTCTTTATTAACCAATGGTATTCACAGCGTTCGGAGGGGAATCCCACATCACCTCCCCTTTTCTGTTGAGATGGAAAGGAAGATTTTTAACATGAACATAGTAAAATTATATATAACAAGACTCCAGAAGGATATAATATTACCTAAGTAAACAGGAAGTGCATTGTAAGCAACTTCCAAAACTCTAGAATTGACAGAGACATTATGCTGCCTGGACAGTCACCCAAAGTTCTTCTGTAACATTGGGGCATCCAATCTTTAGCTTACAGGCCCATAGTATCCAGCAGACTTTTCTATGAAGCAGGAAATTTCAAATATAGTTCCACTTATATTGGCAGGTTGTCAGTCACTTTCTTCTGTGTCCTGCAGAATTTCTGGCAGACGTTTTCATAAAGCAGAAACCCCAAAGGACTTTCTCACCCTTAGCCAAGTTTAACAGTCATTTCTCTGTGGGTCCTACATGTCCAGTTCATACAACATAACATTAAGCAGTCCAGACAAGAGCAGACTTTTGCCCAAATGGCTAGAAACTCTATAAGGAGTCTCTTTGGTACCCACCATCCTCTTGAAGTAGATTGGAGCTGCCAGGAGCATATGTGTCTTACTGTCATGAAATCTTAAGCTCTTAAACATTTTAAATGTCATATTTTGAAGGTCTCTGAAAGATTTAAAGATATCCTATCTGAGATATATCTCTATACATCTAGAAAATCTAACTAACATGACTACAAGCTTGACTATTATAGATGACTATTGACCTCTATTTCTTTTTTTTTTTTTTTTTTTTTTTTTTTTTTGGTTTTTCGAGACAGGGTTTCTC
>NW_004949272.1:242370-244529 GCF_000317375.1 Microtus ochrogaster | reverse complement strand
AGTGCTGGGATTAAAGGCGTGCGCCACCATCGCCCGACTGACCTCTATTTCTTAATTACACATTATATTTTAAATGAGCTGCACAAATACAATACCTTAATAAAGAGCAGAAATATACATAACTAAATTGACCTTAAATTTATTGTATCAATAAACCAAGATACATATAAAGGCAAATCCTATATCATATCCAACATTAAATGTAAACAAACATTTATAAACAATTTTTGGGAATTTAGGCATAGTTCTCTCCAAACTGCTTCCTATTTTTTATTGGGCAAAGTAATTTTTGGGTGTGTTCATGGTGACCTTTCTTGGGGTCTTGGTGCTTCAAATCACATTAGTTTGGAAAGATTCCACAAGTACTCATCCTCTGTGGAAACAAAAGAAGAACCTCTTTTCTTAAACAACATAACCTTAGTCCCAAATTTTGAAGACAAGATACCTTTAAAGTATAAATGTTGGTTACTTAGCTCCTTCACAGCCAAAAAATTCAAAAATTCAAAGAAGACACAATAATATACATAATCCAGACTCTCTGTGTATATTCCATCTTTATGTGGCTTATTTTTCTTAATCTATTACTTTTTCTAAATTTTGTTATAACTCTCTATACTCCTTCTTCTTTCTCCCAAGCCTACATACATTTATCTAATATGTGACCCATTTAGACGTTGTTTCCACCTGAATTTGTGTTTATTGTGTATCTGTAATCCTTTTATGACCAGGATTGTTTCTTAAAATGCTAAATACTTCTTAGGTCAAAAAAGACCCTGCCTACTTGTTCCCCCAGGTAAACATGGTGAGGTGGAGGTCTATTTAGTGTGATTCATGCTCACAGCCACATTTTTAGGCACACAGTGGGTCTATGTTGCCATTAAGCAAATTGTAGCACTCTGCTCACAAATTCCATTTAAATGCTCTGTCTCTTGAAAGAGCCAGCATTTGTGCTGGTTGCATGGACCAGGAAGTTGGCATTTCAGAATGTGTTTTTTTTTTTTTCTGCTATGGCTGAATCAGGAGAACCTCTCTTAAAGGAGCCATGGAGTTAAGCTGTGCTTAGCTCTTTTTTTTATGCCTAGACTTTCTTTCCAAACTCTCTTAGGTTTAAAGTGGATTTTAGCTGGCCATGTTGGCACCAATTTATAATAGAAGGCCACTTGTTTGTTCCAGGCTGCTCAGCCCTGAAATAACCACACAAAACTGCATTAATTAAATCATTGCTTGGCCCATTAGCTCTAGCTTCTTATTGACTAACTCTTACATGTTACTTTAATCTGTGTATTGCCATGAGGCTGTGGCTTACCCGGTAAAGTTTCAGTGTCTGTCTTCAGCAGGGCTACATAGCTTCTCTCTGACTCTGCCTTCTTTCTCCCAGCATTCAATTTGATTTTCTCTGCCTAGCTCTCCTCTGCCCTATCAACAGGCGAAGGCAGTTTCTTTATTCATTAACCAATAAAAGCAACACATAGACAGAAGGACCTCCCACACCATTTCCCCTTCTCTGTTTACTGAGAAGGCCTATGTAGTGAGCCGGACAGGATCGCCATTACAAGATGGCACCACATCCTGTCTTGTTGGTTATAAACAACCCCATATTTGGCTATGCCTTTGAGAGCTGCATGTCCCCCGCTTCCCGCATGCATGGTGAATAAGGGTCCCTGGGCCTATCTCAATGCAGTCTGGTGTCAGCTGATGGTGGCAGCCAATCACAGGGCGACCCGTGTACCAATTCCCTATATAAGCAGCCGCCATAGTGCCCCCGGGGTCTCTCTCGCCTCTCTCGCCTCTCTCTCTCTTCTGCTCTCTCATTTCCTGCCCCCCTTCGCTTCATGCTCTCCCTTTCACTTCTCCCCCCTTCGCTTCATGTTCTCTCTCAACCAAGTGCACTCCAGTAAAGCGTGATCTGAGAAAAATCCTTGTGTGGTGGTGTTTTTTCCTCGCTGGTCAAGAAGCCCACCGCAGGCCTAAGACAGTTTCATTAACCAGTGATACTCACAGCATACAGAGGGGAATCCCACATCAAATGATATCCATTTTTATTGAAGTGAAATAGATCTCAAATCATTTAATTTACAAATCTCTGATGGGTAAGGATTTGTGCACTTTTAAAAATATTTATTATCTATTGAGTTTTTTTTTTTTTTGGGTTTTTTCGA
>NW_004949272.1:239099-242270 GCF_000317375.1 Microtus ochrogaster | reverse complement strand
CGCCTGCCTCTGCCTCCCGAGTGCTGGGATTAAAGGCGTGCACCACCACCGCCCGGCTATCTATTGAGTTTTGTTTCTATTTTCATTCCTTCTCTCTTTCTCTCTCTCTCTCTCTCTCTCTCTCTCTCTCTCTCCCTCCCTCCCTCCCTCCCTCTTTCTTTCTTTCTTTCTTTCTTTCTTTCTTTCTTTATTTATTTATTTATTTATTTCTATGTACTTCCTCTATGAGAACTCTCTGTTTATTTCCATAGCCTATTATATCATTTGCTTTCTTGATATTTTCAGGTTTTTCTATATTCTGGCTATTATTCCCTGTCAAGGGTGTAGCCAGTAAGGATTTTCTCCCACACATGAATCCAAAGGACTCTGACTCCTAGTACAGAGATACTTGCCCATCTGTGTTCATTGCTGTCCTAGCCATAGTAGAGCAAATGGAAATAGCCCCATGTCAGTGTTAGATGGTGTTGGTGATGAATGTAATGACAATAACTCACTATAATAAATCCATGTCAGGAAGATAGAGACTACCACACGAATATAGACAAATAAGCTTATAAAAGTTCTTTAGTTTTGGCTGTTGACCAAGAGTGGGCTCATGCCTCAAAGTCTCCTGGTGCAGAAGGTCAGAGGATCAGCATTTTAAAGGCAAAAACTACAATTTCATTGATGCTGAATGAGGAACAGTTTAACCATGTATCATTTGTTTTGACAGAACATATTTATTTCAGAAACAACATGGCAACTAATTTTGACTTACACCTTATTCAGTTATTTTAGTTTGAGTTCATATATTGATAATTATTTTGGTTAATACCTCTGGACTGCTGAGGTCATGAGAATTTGAACTGTGTTTTCAGAGCAGAATCACTGTTTGAGTGTGGTGTAGAGGGCTGAGAAGTGTCTGAGCAGACCAAAATAGAGTCAGGACAACATGGCTTTGCCTTAGTCACTTCAGTAAATGTATGTAATAGAATTTTATTCAGTTGTAAAGAAAATGAAATTTGTTGGAAAATGGATGGAACTGGAAGACATTAAGTTGAGTGAGGTAACCCAGACCTGAGAAAACACATTTCACTCATAAATGTTGGTCCTACCTTGGAATTTTTAGATTTCTGCGCTTAACTAGGTTCCTGTAGAGGCCGGAAAGTGTGAAAAGGACCACTGCTAGGACGGGTACTAAAATGTGTGTTATATCCAAGTAGAGAGTGACCTCTGGTGTAAGAAGGATGACGGGATAAGGCAGGAGAAAGGAGGTGAGAGGTGGGGAGCAGTTCATACGAAACTAGATAGGTGTGAAAAAGCCATTTGGAAACTACAATTTTGTAAACAAAATCACCAAATAATGTAAAAAATGAGTTCTCTGTGGGAGTGGATAACGCTGCTCCCAGAGTCTGGCTTCTTCAATAAGATTCTGACACAGATGTGGGACACCTCCTTGTGAGTTGTTGGTCGAAGCCCTGTGGTTCTGTCTGTCCTCTGTGTCTCACTGCATCTCTCCCCTTCCCCTTCTCTCCCCACTTCTGTCCTTTCCCATTCTTCCCCTCTCTTCTCTTTACTTTCTGCTCTTTTTTTTCAAGGTAGAGAGCAGAGACAGTTTCACTTTGTAGCCCAGGCTATCCAGCAACCTTGGGCCTCAGACTGAGTCCTGAGATTATAGGTGTGTGCTCCTATTCCTCCTTCTGCAGTACTGTAAATGTTCAGAAAAAAATGAGTTTCACGAATACAAATGTGGCACATTGTAAATATACATCAAACTGCCTTGTCAGATTTTCTATAATTTTGCATGTATGTACATGTGTGGCTGTGCATGGGTGTGCATACCTGTGGAGGTCAACACTAGTGTTATCCTCACTCTCACACTGAACCTGAGGAATGAATCAGGACCTTCTGATTATCTAGAATAGCTGGTCCACAAGCCCCAGGGATCCCCTGCCTCCCCCTCCCACTATCAGGCTCTTTACCTGGTGCTGGATCTGAACTCAAGTCCTCATGCTTACAGACACAGGCCACTGCTCAGCATGCGCTTTCTCTGTATAAAAGTAAATGTCATCAAAAACTTGTGTAATTATTATTTTTTGAGAATTTCATACATATGATATATTTTAATCATACTGAGCCTCATTCACCCTACACTGCTACTTTACAACAGAATTACCCCCAATGCCTCCTACCAACAACTTCTTCCCCCATCGTCCTTCCCCTCCCTCCTTCCCTCCTTCTTTTTATTCCCTTCCCCCCTCCCCTTTTTAAATAACCCACTGAGTCCAGTCGGTGCTGCCCATGAAGACATATGATTAGACCATTTCTCTGGATAGTCAACATACCAAGGACACACTCCTGAAGAGAACTGACTTGCCCTCTCTTGTGCCAGCCATCACCTGTCTGCAGCTCCTCAGCTGAAGGGAGAGGGCTCGTGTGACCCTCCTCATTCAGTCTAGAATGTTAAAAAAGAGTATTAGAGTATGAAATTAATATTTTTCAACATTAGCTCTCTGGTCTGTGCAGTGTCCTACGCTGCACACTGCACCACCTGACTGCAGGCTAACAGTCTGCACTTAGTCCCCCTCCCTGCCCCTTCTTGTTCTTTAATGACAGAGTTCAATATTTAGCCCAGGTGCCCAAACCTCAAATCATCCTGCCTCAGCCTCTTGGTCACAGGGATTACAATCGTGAATGGTGAATTATTTCTCAATTGGATTTTCATATATAAAGTGAAGCTATAAATCATTTTTTATTGACAACCTGGGTATTTAACAAGCCACACCCTTGGCTGTCCTGACCCGCTTGTGTGTCCCTTTCTGTGTTAAGCATATTCACTCCTGTTTATGACCTACAATGCCAATCTATTAAAAAAAGAAAGAAAACAGAAAGCTACACAGACAGGCGTCATTGCTTTGCTTTCCTCTTGTCTCTTCTTGAGGACTGGCTCCTCAAAATCAGCTAATGTGTCCCTGAGTTAAGGCTCAGTGCAGACTGACCAGATCTCTTTTTACCTAGTCCACGAGAATCTCGATTTACCACCAGGTGGCGCGAGCTCCTCTCCTCTCTTCTGGCTCCGCCCAGGCTCACTTTCCTTTCCTGAAGTTCCTGATGCAGGCAGAGGCTGAGGACAAGCTGAGCAGCAGCCTGAGAGGCTCCTCTTCCCCTGCATCTGACAGCAGTGAGTGTGGG
>NW_004949272.1:218379-219112 GCF_000317375.1 Microtus ochrogaster | reverse complement strand
AAATGAGGTTCTTGCTGCAGTGTTTAGTGGGAGAGCAAGTGGTTAGGAATGTGAATCACATCATAGAACAGTGAAAGCCAATTCCTGAAGAGGCAGAAAGTATGAATGATTGAGGGGAATTGTGCCTACAGTCACAGCTGTATGTTTGCTCTGTCATTGCTTCTCAAGCTTGAGTGAATCTGTCCATCACCTCGACTGCCTGTTCATGGTATGGATTCCCTGCACTGACTCCCAGGTATTCTGATTTGGCGTCTAGAAGTCTGTGCAGGGATCGACATTGCCAGTAACACTCGAGTGGACCTTGAACTCCTGATGTTCCACACTTCAAGTCCTAATCTTTTAAATAAAGGCTTGGAGCTTGGTTTCTCTATCAGGTGCATAACACAAGTTAGACGAGTTGTTTTTAAGGAGAATTGAAGCTGAAATGGGAACAGAGAGTACAAATATTTTGTCAAGAATCTCAAGGTTCCTGTTCAGTAACATGATATTTTCTCTCTTTGAACTTAGGATGTCTAGGAGGGGACAGACAATCATTTTCTCTATTTTTCGGCCCCCATACTCCATCTTCAGACTGTTTGACAGCCTCACCTTAGTGGCCTCAGGAAAAGTCATGTTTCACAGGCCTGCGCAGAAGGCTTTGGAGTACTTCAAATCTGCAGGTATGGCTGGATTTGCTGTGAGAGCTCCTTCAGTCAAGGGATCTGGGGAGAAAATGGGGTTCTCAGGAATGCTG
>NW_004949272.1:215285-216049 GCF_000317375.1 Microtus ochrogaster | reverse complement strand
CCTTATAGGATTAAAAGTAAAGTTATCCCAGTATCCCGTATACATTTATGTCTAAGTAACGTATTGCAGATCAACAGAGCCTAAGCAGAGAGCAATCATCTCTTCACACACAACTCCCTTGCAGGTTGGCATGGTGTATACTGTGCCTACAGAGAGAATCAGTAATTCTACTGTATATCTGTAAAGTCAGTCTTACAAGGAATGCTAAAGGAATCACAAACTGAAGCTTTGTACATAAAAGACAATCAGTCAGCTGTACTTAGATACTCAGGTTGTATACCCATCTATTACTAGTTTCTTGTATCAGGAAAATTGAAGGCAGGGATGGCTACATGGACACCAAGACCTGTATCTGTATCTGGTAAGTAAGAATAATAAAAAAGAGGCAGCTCCACCAATGCAAGAAATCCAATTAGGTCAAATCAAACCAAATCAAAATGCCCATTGCTTTATTAAGAATGATGCTCTTGGGTTGCCGAGATTCTGGAGGGGAGACAGGAAAGCAGGGAGCCCAGGTAGATCTGAATACCATGTGTTCCTCCTCTGGGAGCACACCTAAATAGCCTGTGGGAGTAATCCCGACCATCCCCAGGGAAAGGTCAGGACGTGGCATGTTGGGATTTGGAGTCCAGACCAAAGCAGCTCTCAGGACAGGTTGGCTGGGATGGATGACAGGTGGTGGGGGGCTATGCTCCCAACTTTACAATATCTGGTAAACATGAAGAGAATTAGGTCCAGCCTGGCTCCTAAAGAATTCAATTGTT
>NW_004949272.1:212585-213278 GCF_000317375.1 Microtus ochrogaster | reverse complement strand
TATAATTAAGGTAATCTGATGAGTTATTTTAATTGTAGTGCGAAAAACTCACATAGGAGCAATTTGTTTCTGAGTCAGTCTACTGCAGGGCCACACATATCTTCTGCTCCCTTGAATGTGTTTGTCATCTCCACTCTGCCTGGCATAGAGAAATATTCAATAGAGCAAGTAGACCATGATTAACTTTTTACTCACAGAAAACCCTTTTAGTGATTGATATTTATTTATAGGAATAATAATGGCTAATCCAAGTAGGAAATTTAATTCAGGGCATGCAAAAAGAAATCCAGCACACCTGGGAACCCCTCAGACCTGTCTGCTTTATTTCATCAATGCATCCTACAAGTTCAAAATAATGAAGAATGTGAAGAATACTTTCTACTCCTATTTGTAATTTTCCCCTGTTTTCTTTTGGAAAGGCATTTATCATATTCATACTGCCTGTGTATATGCGTATCGTTTTACATGTCCAAAGAAATGACTGTTCTGAAGTCCACACCAGGTAAGCACATGAGAAAATGCTGTCACTTTGTTCAAACTTATATAAATCCGTGAAAAATTTGAATTCATGACAAGAACAGAGTAAACATTTTACCATGTGATAGAGTGTGTTTGAAGACTGAGTGAAGAACTCACTTTTTCACATATGTTTGTGTGTAGATAGTATGAATCTCCACACACCACACATCCCGT
>NW_004949272.1:209801-211468 GCF_000317375.1 Microtus ochrogaster | reverse complement strand
ATGCTGAAAAAGCAATGACAAAATCCAACATCCCTTCATGATAAAGGTCTTGGAGAGAGCAGACATACCAGGAGCTTATTTAAACATAATAAAAGCTATACGTAGCAAGCTGACACCCAATATCAAATTAAATGCAAAGAAACTTGAAGTGATTTCACCAAAATCAGAAACAAGACAATGCTGTTCACTATATTCATATATATTCAACATAATTCTTGAAGCTCTAGCTAGTGTAATAAGACAATAAAAGGAGATCAAGGAAATACAAATTGGAAAGGACAAAGTCAAGCTTTCGCTATTCACAGATGATACAATAGTACACATAAATGACCCCAAAAATTCTACCAGGGAACCCCTACAGCTGATAAACACCTTCAGCAATGTGATAGGATACAAGATCAACTAAAAAAAAATCAGTAGCCCTCTTATAAACAAATGATAAAGAAGCTCAGAAAGAAGTCAGAGAAACATCACCAATCACAATAGCCACAAATAACATAAAAATCTTGGGGTAACACAAATCAAACAAGTGAAAACCTGTTTGACAAGAACTTTAAGTCTTTGAAGAAAGAGACTGAAGAAGATATCAGAAAATGGAAAGATCTACCATGCTCTTGGATAGGTAGGATCAACGTAATAATAATGGCAAGTCTATCAAAAGCTGTCTACAAATTCAGTGCAATCCTCATCAAAATCCCAACACAATTCTTCACAGACCTTGAAAGAACAACACTCAACTTCATATGGAAAAACAAAAAACCCATGATAACCAACAATTCTGTACAATAAAGGAACTTCTGGAGGCATCACCATCCCTGACTTCAAACTCTATTATAGAGCTACAATAATGAAAACAGCTTGGTATTGGCATAAAAAAACAAACAGATTGACTAATGGAATCAAATTAAAGACCCATATGCTAATCCACACACCTATGAATGCATGATTTTTGATAAAGAAGCTAAAATTATACAATGGAAAAGAAAGCATTTAAAACTTTTTAATGACTACAGCATGTTCCAAACATAGTTTCTTATAAGGATCACAATTTTCAAATTTTTCACTGTAATTAATATGTGACATAGCAGTTTGCTCAATTGGCTCCCTTCTTGACACCCACAGCCTCAGGGTAACTCCCAGTGGCCAGAGAGGCTTACCATAGAAGCTCTGCTGACTTGGTGTTTGTGTGTGTGCCTGTGTGTAGTGTTATATACAGATTTGTGTCAGATGGACTCGTGTTTATGTGGGTATATACACATGAGCATGTTCGTGAGTATGCATGTGTCTGCATGTGGCGATCAGAGGTTGATACCATTTTTTCCTTGATTTCCCTCCTCTTCCTTTTCATGGCAGGTCCCTCAATGGATCCAGAGCTCATTGACTTGGCTGGGCTGGATAATGAGTGTAGTAAAAGGAGCAGCATGCTGTGATCCCGGCACCTGGCTGCCCAGCTAGTTTTACACCCAAAATAATTACATGGAAACTGTATTCATTTAAAGACTGCCTGATCCATTATCTCCTAACTCTTACTGACTAACTCTCAAATCTTGATTAACCCATATCTAGCAATCTGTGTGTCACCACGGGGTTGTGGCTTACTGGGAAGATTCTAACCTACATCCATCTTGGGCCAGAACTTCATGGTGTCTGCCTGACTCTGATTCTTT
>NW_004949272.1:204890-209246 GCF_000317375.1 Microtus ochrogaster | reverse complement strand
GGTTCTTTGTGTCCAGTTTATGCAACAGTCCAGGCAAGTGCAGTTTCTTGCCCAAATGGCTAACAAACTCCATAAGGAGCCTCTTCAATGCCCATCTTCCTCTTGAAGTAGCTGGTGCTGCCAGGAGCAGATGTGTCTCATCGTCATGAAAAGCCCTAAGTTGTTAGAACATTAAATGCCATATTCTGTGGTGTTTGAAAGATATGAAGAATGCCTATTTAACTGAAACATATCTCTATATATCTAGAAAATCTAACTAACATGACTACAAGCTTGACTATTATTGATGATTATCCATTAGCAACCTATATTTCCTAACTATAAATTACATTTTTAAAATGAACTACACAATCACAATACCTTAATCAAGACCAGAGATACATATAACAAAATTGACCTTAAAATCCATACCACTGCAAATTATTTATATCTATGTCATATGCCCCTTTAAATGTAAAAGAACATTTATAAACATTATCTGGGAATATGGATGTAGTTATTTCTCTCCAAACTTCTTCCTGCTGTATAGGGGCACTGTTAATCAGGTCTTTCATGGTATAATCTGTGTGCTAGGTACATCTCAGTCATCTGTTGAGTGAAGTAACATTTTGAGGGTGTTCACAGCAACCTTTCAGGAGGGTGTGGTCTATCATACCATAGTGGGATAGAAACTATCCACAGGGTCTCATCCTCTGTGAAAACAAAAGAAGAACCTCCTTTCCAAAGCATCATGTCCTTAAACCCAAATTCTGCAGTCATAATACTTTTATAATAATATACATGGTGGTTTAGCCTAGCAGCCCATACAATGAAATATCTCTCTGTACTTAGCACCTACACAGTCAAAAAAAAATTCTAAGAAAATACAATATACAGAATCCAAACTCTCTGTGAATTTTCCATTTCTATTTGGCTTATTTTTCTTTATTTCTTTTACTCTTTAACTATCTGTACTCTGTCTCTTTAAAGACTTTTCCATTTTTAAGGTATTAACTTGATTCTCTATATTCTTTTTCTTCTCTCTCCCAAGCCTATGTATGTCTAAAACAATGACCTGTTTAGAGGTCTTTTATATCTGAATCCGTTCTATTGCATTGTCTGTTTTTGCTTTGTGCTTTGAAATTACTAAGTGCTTAAGAATCTAAGCTGTGACATTCCTAGGTCAAAAACAGGTACTGTGGGTTTGACCGCCCAGTCCAACATGGCAGAGCCACTTGTGGCTCTGAATCAGTTGTGACACTGAATCAGTTGCACCTCTGAGCTGCAGAGCAGCAGGCTGTTCTGGATGTTGGCTCCACCACTCTCTGATTTAAAAATGGGGGGGGGGGCATACCATTTTCTACTAGCTCTGGGGCTGCCAGGTAGGAGCCGAACTCAGCACTTTAACTCTGAGACTGAGCCTGCAGCACAGAAACTCTTTCTATCTGAGTTACAGCCAAATTGGCCATGCGGAGCACTGCTCATCCTGGAAACATCTCTTTTTATGGTGGCAGAAATCCACCATGCTCTCCCGCTTGTGCACGTCTAGTAAACCTGATCCCGCCACCTGCCCAGGTGCAGGTGGGGAGAGGTGAGCATTGGCATGGCCTCAGAGTATTTTCTTCCTAAGCCTCAGCGGGCACACAAACATCCAGGCCCAGAAATGCTCCATAGCATGAGTTTGCACTGGCAGCATAGCCAAGGAATCTGCATTTTAATATGGCACAGCTTTTTTTCTTGCTGAGGCTGCTGACTCAGGAAAATTTCTCTGCAGCACACCCTAGCAAACAGCAAAAAGCTGTGTTAAACTCTATATTTGTGTCTAGAATTCCTTTTAAAGCCCTCTCAGGTTTTAAGTGGCATTAGTTACCACGTTGGGCAGCCACTCTGTAGTAAAAAGAGCTGCGGGTTGTATTCCCAGCACCTGGTCGCCCAGCAAGTTTTACACCCAAAATAATTACATGGAAACTGTATTCATTTAAACACTGCCTGGCCCATTATCTCCAGCCTCTTACTGGTTTACTCTCACATCTTGATTAACCCATATCTAGCAATCTGTGTATCACCACGGGGTTGTGGCTTACTGGGAAGATTCTAACCTATGTCCATCTTGGGCCAGAGCTTCATGGCATCTGCATGACTCTGCTTCTTCCTCCCAGCATTCTGTTCTATCTACTCTGCCTATCTAAGCTGCTGTCCTATCAAAAGCCAAGGCAGTCTCTTTATTTGACCAATGAAAGTAACACATAGACAGAAGACCCACCTACATCAGATGAGCTCCAAGTGTCCACCACTGTACCCTTCATGCCTGGGGTTACAGATGAGAAGTGCTGTGCTGGGGAATTTTCCATGTGTTCTAGGCATTTGAACTCAGGTCCTCATGGCTGCCTGGCAGACACTTTGCTGACTGGGCCAACTTTGTAGCCCCATAAAATGTTTTGATGTGTGGAAAACGCTGATTGATTTTCAAGAAAAGAATAAACATAAAAATCAGTTCTATGCATTGTCTTCTGTGTGAACTAGAAGTTAGTTTGCAGTGGGATGATTGCTACAGCTGTTTCCAGTCTGTCCTCTTTACCTTCCCTAAAGAACAAGATCTGAATGCTTTCCAGACCTGCTAGTACCTGGTTTGTGCTTGTGTAAAGGGCACATCTTAACCCAGAACAGCAAGACAACAAGATAGGTGGTGTAGACACTGTCATAGGAAGCATTCAGATATGAACTCTGTAAAACTTGATGTGGAAATATTCTTGGAAAATGCAGGCATAAAGGAGAACTTTACTAACTGTTCCTTCATATTCTCTAGAAATTGTGAAATGATCTTAATTATTATTCTTCTATTCCCCTCTTCCAGTATTGTATAAGATCTAGACTCTGTGACAATGACCTTTGTGTGTGATTAATCTATGTCATCCTGATAAGTGATTGATTCTTTTGGCTTGTGTGCCAGTTATTTTATTGCCAACTTGGTCCAGCCCGAGTCATGCAGGAAGAAGGAATCTTGATTAAGAAATACATCTATCGGGTTGACTTGTAAGCAAGTCTGTGGGACAGTTTCTTGATAAATACTGGATTGGGAGGGGCCAGTCCACTGGGAACAGTGCCACTTCTGGGCAGGTGTTTCTCAGTTGTATAAGCAAGCAGTCTGAGCAAGTGAGGAGGAGCAAACCAGTAAAGAGAAAACCTATGTGGTGCCAACTTCCATCCCAGCCTCCAAAATCCTGCCTTGAATTCCTGTCTGACTTTCCTAGGGGGATGGACTGTGACCTGTGATGTGCATATCAGATCAATACCATTCTCCCCAAGTCGCTGTTGATGAGGGTATTCATTGCAGCAGCACAAACCTAAGCAGAACAGCTCAAAAACACTTCCTCAATATCATTTAATAAAGCTATTAGATTATTTTCAGATTCAATATCAATATTTTTTATCACCAACGTTCAGGAGGCAGAGATACTTCTCATATTTGGATCCAGCATAGCCTTCATACTTTGTCCAACTGTATAACTAGGAACTGGGTTCGAATTTTGTGTCATATGAACTCCTTTGGCTCTACAGCATTATGGGGCTGAGGTGGCAGTCATGAAGGAGAAGGCATTAATAGAAATAATTGGATAAAGACAATTATTCTGTGCACACTTACATGCATGTTTAAAATCATTCACTCAAAATTCATGTGAAGACTGATGTTCATTGGATCACTATGCACAATAACAAAATTAAGGGGTCTAAGTGTCTGCTAATACATAAACGGTAGAGAAGATGTGACCCAGAATAGTGCTTCTCTTCAAAATGGGAATTTGCAGCAATATAGAAAGAACTGAAAATTTGAGGAATATCATGCAAAGTAAAAATAGTCCAATCCCAGAAAGGCAAATATGTTTCACTGACATGCAGACTGTAAAGAAATTGACCTCCTGGCAGGAAAGTACACGTTGTCAGGGTAGTGAGGAATGAGGAGACACAGATGTGCTAAGAGTATAAAAATCTGTTAAACAGCAAAAGTAGGATTTTATTCCTTTGAGATAAATTGCACAGCAAATTCAATCTAGCAGATATTAGTGGACATTTCAAAGTTTCTTAGAATACATTTCTAATGTGTTACTTTAAAATGATGTATAATTGTAGTGATGGACATCACCCTATTTAGCTTGATATAAATATTTCACAAAATTTTTCATGAATCGTATTAGTTTTATACCTTAATTGTATTGCTCTAGATTATATTAATCTACAGTTCTAATATTTAAATTGTGAGGTAGAAAGTAGATGTGACATATACGTTTAAGTATAGCCAGGTCCATAAAGTTCCCTTCCTAAACTCTTGGTTTTGTTGATAAAAATATACGAAAGCAAGCAATATGGGAATTGAAAACA
>NW_004949272.1:201532-204181 GCF_000317375.1 Microtus ochrogaster | reverse complement strand
TCACTGACCTCTGACTTTAGTTGTAAAGGTGTAGCAGGCTCTTAGGACCCAGTCATGCCATCTGTCTTAGAGGAACCTGACGTGTGTGTCCAGGAAACAGGTAACTGCAGAGGCCTTTTTCTCCCCCTCCTCCTTACCATCTCCTATCACATGAACCCAAATTATTTCTTCACAAATAAGCATGATTGTATTCCTTTTTTGAGCTTCTTGGAAACAATGAAGGAAGTTGGATGGCCTGTTTTGGGGTAATCGTCGGGGCTCTAAAGATGGTTCTACAGTCAATGTCTGTATGTCTGTAGGTAGCTGTTGAGTGGGGATTCCCCACTGCTTCATGTTTTCATTCTTACTCTTCGGTCAAATCAAAGTGGCCAACTGAAAATGAAAATTCCTTCGAGCTTTACTCATCTTTTTGTTTCTCTCTTTATACATTGGGAATGATGCTTATGAACTTTGTTAGTTAAATTAACATCATAGATTGGGCTGCCAAGTAACTACCACAGAATCAGTGGATTTAAAATCAAATGTGTCTCCCCACTGCAGTGTGAGAGCCTGAGGTGAGGATTCTCTCTCAGCCTGTTCCTGTCTGGCCACCTTCACTCAGCCATCTTGTGGCAGACCCTGCAATGCTGTCTTTTCCCATGATGAGGACACGAATGGCATTATGGGTTCCACTCTCAGGATTTTATCTATAACCAATGAATTCATAAATTATATACTCTAGGATCATTACATTAAAGGTCGTTATCAAATTCTTGGATTTTAGAGGACCTACTTCTATGAACAGACACTGGTGTAGAGACAGAGAGGAAAATAATTCATGGGACTCATACACCCTAACCTTTTAAACCAGAAAAGTTCTAAATACTTATTGTATTTTTAAGTGTATGAGTGTTTGCCTACATGTATGTCTATGTAAAATTAGTGTGCCCTGAGACCTATGGCTATCAGGAAGATGCACTGATTCCTGTTCTAGTTTCGGTTATTATTGTTCTCAAGAAACAAATGACCAAAAGGCAAGTTGGGGAAGAAAGGGTTTGTTCATCTTGTATGTCCATATTGTTATTAATTCATCATTGAAGGAAGTCAGGACAGGAGGAACTCAAAGTAGGCAGGAATCCGAAGAGGCCATGATGGGCCCTGCCTCCTGACTTGCTCCCCATAGCTTGCTTAACCTGTTTTCTTTTACAACCTAAGACCACCAGCTCAAGGATGTAGCTTCCACAATGGGTTGGTCCCTCCCAGATCCATCAGTAATTAAGAAAATGAGTTGACTAGATCTTCTGGAGGCGTTTTCTCAATTGAGGTTCCTCCTTTTAGATAACCCTGGCTTAGGTCACATTGACATAAAATTCGCTGGCACGGAATCTCCTTGAACTCGAGTCACAGATGACTGTGATCCACCATGTAAGTGCAGACAACCAAACCCAGGTCCTTTGCGAAAGCAACAAGCACTCTTTACTGCTGAGCTATCTCTTCAGTACTGTTTTCTATTTCAAAGAACAGATATGTGTAATGTTATTTATTCTACAGAACAAGGTGTATTGGAAAGAAACCATCTTAATGTTGAATTTACTGTTGCATTTGCCTCCATTCTCTCCTGGCAGAGCCTACTTGCTCTTCTTGCTCACAGTAATCCAGTGTATTATAAGTGTGACTGCAGGAGAGATTCTCATGATTGACAGAGATTGTTTTCCGTGAGTAACCTCTGCTCCAGAAGCAGGCATCAGGGGTGGGTGATCAAATTAATTACATTCATAGTTGGGTCTAAAATGTTATGTTATGAATTACCAGCAATTCCCCTGTTTCTTAATTACTTAGTTGAACATAAACAAACTATGAAATTTTGTTTTTATAATGTGATACCATGAATTTTGAAGTATGCAAAGATTTTTGTAATATTAATTGAAAAATGGATGGAAAATCAAGAGCAGAGGTTTCTGCTGCTCAGAGAAAGTCTCAAAATTGTGGAGACCACTCGATCCCAGTGCCTCAGACAACACAGTATAGGGGGCTAAACATAACAGGAAATTCACTAACCCCCTCCCAAAGAAAGATGTCAGTGGTTTCATAGAGCTTGGGTGTAGTGGGTTCAGAAGCACATTGGAGCTGGAGAGGGACAGGTGCAGAAGAATCAGGGTCCTCTTGATGAAAGGCTGGAAAGAGCAAGACAGCAGTCAAATATAAAAGAACTGTTTATCTCCTGTGTTTTTTAAACATGGAAAAATATTTTCCTGGTGGCCTGTGCTTAGGATTCCCAGCTCTCAAACATGGCCAAGTACATGCCAAGGAGAGAAGTCTTCAGAGAGGAGCTGAGGGCTTCGGTTAGTTGGTAGAGTGCTGGCTCTGTGTGCGTGAAACCCTGTGTTACATTCACAGTACCACAAACCCTGAGCAGGGCTGTATTTCGGTAATCCCAGAATTTTGCCGAGCGGGTTAGAGGCAGGACGTTGCCCAGTCTTGGGTATGTATGGAACCTAAACCACCCTGGACTGGTGGTTCTGTATCAAAACAAAACAAACAAAAACCAGAGATGCACTGAAGACACTGAGAGGGGAAAACCTTGGGATTTTGAGGGCAAGGCAGGGAGAGGAGAGGGTTGGGTTTGGCATCTGGTAGAGATTCATGGTTGTAAAGAGAGATTATTGGAGG